>NW_008609478.1:16880-26377 GCF_000691845.1 Merops nubicus
TGATTCACAGGATCAGGGACTGACCTTGGAAGGGAATCCAAGACTGCAGATTATTGCCATGCTTCTTCTCACAAAATACATACAGTAATTTTCTGTCACGGCTCTGTAATGTAATCTTTTATTTACACAGCTTACTATGGTGAGTTTTTCCTCCTACCACGGAAATGGGCTTTCTAAGCTACACGCTGGTATGTGTCTGTCCTGCTGTCTCAGGTCAGAGAAACTCCTGTTTTACTTTGTCCATGCAAAACTACAATCTGAATGCAACGTATGAAAATACAGATGGCAAATACAGAAAGATTCTCTTACTTGGATACCTGGAGATAGGATGTCTACTAGCGTTAACTGTATTTATCTCAAGAGATTTACACCACCCAGGAGCTCACAGCCAGGTTGTCTTCTAAAGTGTATGTTAAATCTTAATTTCTTTTTCTGAATGAGAGCTTTCACTAAGTGATGCATACTGCATCACAGTAAAACTCTGAATGTAAACATCACGCTCATTTGCCTAGCAACTAATGGCAAAAATGGCTCCCATGACTTTCTGCAGAATCATAGAATGTCTGGGCTGGAAGGGACCTCCAAAGGTCATCTAGTCCAACCCCCCCGTGCCATAAGCAGGGACATCTCTAACTAGATCAAGCTACTCAGAGCCTCATCCAGCCTGATCTTGAATGTCTCCAGGGATGGGGCCTCCACCACCTCTCTGGGCAACCTATTCCGATGGTCTATCACCCTCATATTGAAGAACTTTTTCCTAACATCTAACCTAAATCTACCCTTTTCTAGCTTAAAGCCATTACCCCCCATCCTGTCACTACAAACCCTTGTGAATAGTCCCTCCCCTGCTTTCTTTTAGGCCCCTTTCAGGTACTGGAAGGTCTGCACTGGAAGGTGCAGAGTTGCACAGTCACACACCTGACTCTGAGGACTGGCTGTGCATTGAGAGAGGACTCAAATATCCAGATCCTGTGCTGGTGAAGGAAGAGTTTGTTATGGAAATCACACCATTACAGTACTTATTGGGGTAAAGGGTGGTTGCTGCTTTCTTTGTGGTGTGCCCCACGATGGCTGATGAAACTGCAAATGAAATGCAGCTTCGAAAGGCCCCATATTGCCTGACACACTGCAAGTCACAGACTGAATAGCTGTGAGTTAGTTTTGTTCCATTACTGGCCTTGTTAGGAGATTGAGTTCCAGTTGTTCCATTTTCTGGTTTCGTTATTGTCTGCCCTCTGAAACTGAATTATTTGGTCCTGGTGTGCCTGTAAGACTTTTATCTTCTCAACATCTTTTTTCAGTCTTTTGGTTGCTTGGCTGACCTTGTTTTTATGTTAGAGGGGTTATTGACGGGAGTAGCCAATGAAATGGGTAGTGAACATAGGAAGCATTTTCAGAATGAGTTATTAAATTTCTGCAAGAGCTTGCATTTATTATAATTATCACAAAAACCATTATGTGGCCCCATAAACTTACATGGTGATTTAAAAACTTAGGCATGAATTTTGCTAAGGCACATGTGCAATTTTTTTACCTGTACGAAGGAAGTTACACCTCTGCTTGCTATAGATAGGGTAGGTTACTTACGCCAAGATGTTCAGAAGGTAGTTGTTTAGACTGGAATTTTGGCATTTGGGATAAAACCAAAACTAACTTATATTTCTAAAGTCTCAGTGAAGTTTACTTGCAAAATAGCAATGGTCTGATCCTGAAGAGTTCTGAATCCCTTTCATGCTTTTTAATACCAGTGGGAAAACAAGATCATCATGTTCTTGCACACTGGATTCTAAAGCAGGAAATACAACACTGGACCTACAGAAAGTTTCTTTCTGATTTCTTAGCATGTTAGCTAGGAGCAATAGCAACAGGAGGTCTTTCTTTACCTTGTAGTGGCAGATGGTTGGATGCTACACGTCTCTGTATTGTGTAAAATTCTTGCAGCTTTGCCAGCTTCTGGAGTTCAGCTAGAACAGCTCTTAGTAGCTTAATTTGATTAAATTTTATTTACAGTTACATTTTTATTTTTTCATTAAATTAGATTTGATGTTCTTAACTAAAATCACTGAGTTTCCACATCTGTTTCCTCCAGGGCAGGACCTCTGCTGGAGGGGAAGGAGGCTGAGTGGCTGTGATTATCAGTTGTCTGAGCTGCTTGTGCCCGTCTGAGCATCTCTAAATGTAGTGCAGAAATTGGGTTAAAAGGGAATGAGTGCCTCATTAGTTGCTCTCCTCCCTCCTTGAAGCACTTCTGTCCCGGTTTTGGCAACTGGAGTACTCCCAGTTGCTAAGTGTGTTACTCAGCACTGCTTGTCAGCACATTAACAATTCAACAGACTTAAGTGACAATAATATTCTCCGGACCAAGTTTAGAGCCCATGACCTGTCTGCGCCCAGCACCAGCAAGTGTCTGAGATGGGATGGTTTTTTAAATACACTTGAATCATTCCCAAACCTGGATTAAATGTCGTGTGTTCAGACATCACCTTGAGAATCATGCACTGCATCTGGACATAAACAGAGTAAGATGCATTCCAATAGAGTAAAACCAGGAGACAATTTTATATTATGACTTCGTATAAGATGACCTAAACCAATGTCACTTTTCTCACAAGGGTGGTTTTAACTTCAGGGCTAGGCATGGGGAGATGTCTATCTTCTGGGTAAGGATAAATGTGAATTCATTATTAACACACTCATTTTTGCAGACTGTTATGGCTTTAGGAACATAGCTAGTTACCTAGTACAGTTTTGACTACAACATGCCAAAATAATTTGTCTTCTGAAAAATGTTTTTATTTGAGTTACTTTTCAAACTGCACTTGGAAAGTTTGTATATATTTGTGAGAGGCTCTGCTTAAATCATACAAAGGGAATTTTCAGGAAAGTAGCTCCATAAATCTTAGGAAACGCAAAACTAACAGACATGAACGATTTGTATTTAGAAAAGGATGTCCCAGTGGATTGCTCTCAGCAGAAAATGAAAAGGTCATCTTTGCATTCAGTTGAACTATTAGCGCATTTTTTGCTGATATAAGCAATTGTACAGGTATGGCCACTGTCACAGTACCAGATCTTAGTGCTGCAAATTGCAAGGTTTTAACTTTGCTCCAAATATCATGCTAGCTCATTGTCATTATCAAAAAGGTGGGGGGAGGAGACTAGGACAAAGCACCTATTGGCAAAGCACATTATAATTGTTTAAGCAGGCCCCACAAGTCATGCATTTCAATTATTTGTTCAAAGCTGCCTGCAATTAAGAGTTGCAAACAAGGTTTTTGAATGCAAAGTAAGACAATTAAAATGTTTCATGAGTGCCTTAGAGAGAGAAGTTCTGAATTAGCACTTTGAATACACAAAACCTCTTGTTTTCTAATCTCCTTTCCCTTTTACTCTGTGAAAGAGAGAGGAGATGTATATTTTTCCCAGAATTTTTCTTTTCTTTAAACCAAGTGCCGATCCTAGGGAAGATTGAATCATCCTAATCTTTGACTTGTACATTTGAATGTCTTCTGCTCCTTGAGAGTTCATCCTTGTTGCTTCATAATGGTCCAGGTGCAAAAAAAAAAACTTGGCCAGTGTCTGGTTTGTTCTCGAGGGGGGGTCGTAAATCACTTTAAGCATCCTCACATTTGCCCACCACTTCCCGGCTCACCCCCCACCCTCTCCCAAATCTTCTTCCTTCTCCTTTGAAGAGGCAGAACTATTTTAGCTAGTGATTTGTGGCACTCGGGCACTTAGAGTGAAACCCCTGTGCTTCTCCTGTAAGCTAGCAGACAAGATGTGGGAAGCACTGATGCGTTGGCTTGTCAATGGGAGTTCTGTGATTGTTGGTATTCTATCTGTTGGTGGTGATCAGATCACAGCTGCTCCCAGGGGAAGGCCTAACTTTTTTTTTTTTTTTAACCATGAAAAACAGACTTAACTTCTCTACTCCTTTCAGGAGAACAGTGCTTCTCAGGGTTGGTTTTTTAACTTGCTAATGTCATTTGAATGCTGACTGTTTGCATTTAGAACTTTTTTTTTTTTTTTTGCTTTACATGCCTAGAAGTCCACCACTTGAAAGCATTTGACAGGCTTTTCCTCTTCACTTCTCTGCTAAGTATCTGTCATAGGATCGTTTTTAATGGTAATCTTTTTGATGCAAAGCAGTTCCAATGACTGCATAGCTTTAGATGCATTTTGTTTTGTGAAGGTAAAGGTGAGAACCTGTATTGATTGAAAAAAATCCAACTGTATATGAAGCTGCAAAAGAAAACCTCGGATTAACTAATGACTCAGGAAAACAGTGGCTACCTGGCTTGTGACATGGTGCACACATTCAGTTTTCATTGAACTTGCCTGGGATTTGGTGACTTGTTTGAAGTTTTAATCTCTTAGATAAAGGTCATACCAGATATGTTACTAAAAGCAAAACATTTCACTGGTAATGAAATAATCATTTTTTTGCTGTGAAACCAGTAATATTCAAGGGCATGTGATCTCGCTGAGTACACACTGTAGTTTATGGAATTTCTTCCTAAATGCAGCATGGTGTGAGGGTGAGAGTCTGTGCTGGCTTGTTTGGAGTTGTTTTGCTTATGGGGTTGAGCTTTCATGGAGGGTTTTCAAAGGCAAGTATTAGCGAGTTGCCCCATAAGGAAGCAAACCGTGTGCGTGCCTGGAGTCTGTCCTCTTGCTACTAGATCATTTGGACTGAGTGGTCTAACAATGGCTGTCAACTTGTGTGGCCTTAAATATGCTGGTTTTAGCCAAAGTGCTTTCCAACAGCAGTCTAGGTGTCTGAGAGGAGGTGGTATGAGACCTTAATGGCAGGGATAGAGTCTCTCTTATCTCCGCATTGTGACGTTTCTTGCTTCTTCCTTGAAAGCAGCTGAGGTTGGCCTGTTGTGTCGGCAAGTCAAGTCCAACCTGCCCTGGCAATTGTGAGTTCCAACGAGCTCTCAGTTAATGACTGGTGTGTTGCTTCCAAGCCTTCAGTGTGTGTTGTTTCTCCTTAGGGTTTTAATCATTTAAGCTTTACTTCAGAAAAATTTTGGCTGCTGTGAAAGTTTTGCCTCACTGAGAAATATAGGAACTGGATGTCACCCTGATATCTAAATACTAGTTAGGAAGGACTAATGTCTGCTAATATGACTTTTATACTTTTTTACAAAAAAAAATGTGGAAATATGTTTGGAGTCCCCAGTTTGCACATCAGTGCTCTATGTGTGTATGTCAGCTTATAGTGAATTTCTAAGATGTGTGTTTATGAGGGGAATTATCTGCTGGTATGAAATGTCATCATTTTACTTGCATAAATAGAAAATTCTCATGTCTTTGAAATAGAACGTATATAGAAATCCAAGACTCTACACTAGAGCGCGTCAGAAATTAAACAGGACTCCCACTCCCCCCTTGCATTGAGAGGACAGGATGCGGGTCTCAGGTTTTTTACCTATGGACTGAAGAAGTGATGTTGCATGGAAGAAATTTGGCATAAGTAGTAGCTTTCTAAAAGGCACGATACCATCACACTTCAGGATGATGAGCAAGAGAGATGGATACCCAGTGGCTGGAGGTGGAGACATAGTTATGTTGAAACCTTTGCTCATTTTACGTCTTTTCGAAGGCCAGTACATGGTGTGCTCTGGCCTTTGTTATCACAGAGGGCCAGGAAGGAGCCTGGTAGAAGTTCCTCCTACCTTCAGCATTTATGGATTTGTAAATGTATCCAGTATCTCGAAGAAACTTGGGCAGAAATACTACAAAATTAGTGCAGCTCCCATTTTCTCAGGAGGAAGTTTTAGGAGACAGACAAGAGAGGTGCTCTGGTGGGTTGCACAGGACTGTAGAGGTCAAGCTCTTTGGTGGTCTTGTTTTCCCTCTGACGTAGTCCTGCTTTGTAGCTTAGGGCATGCCACTTGATCAGTGTTCTTCCAGTCCTCAAGCTGGTACTACAGCTGACAGATACCTCTTTGGGCTGGTGGGAGGTCTAAGTAATGCCTATGAAGTGTCTGTAAACATAACAGTTTGATTCAGAGTGTTTAATGAAATGCCTTATGAGCCATTGTTTGTTTCTTTGTTTTCATGGTTATGTTGCTTTTAATATTTTTAAACTTTATTTCAACATAGTTTTGATATTTTTACCCTTGTTTCAAAAAATAATTTCCAGACCTTTTAGTTAGAAGGCTCTAGACACAGTGACTCTGACCTAAGTTTGTGTGAAGTTCCAGGTGAGATTCTAAATTGTACAAAAGGAATAAACAATCTTGGAAAAACAAGTCATGTAATCGAATGTGGGGAGCAGGGGCTGAACCTGGGAAGCACGACTTGCAGTTTAGAAGTCATCTAGGGAATAGAGTAAGCAGAGGAGAAGAGGAGACCATGAAAGGGGTTTGGAACAATGTACTCATAAAAACCCAGCCTTTAAACCACAAAATGTTGCAGTCTGGTCATCTGTGACAAGGCAAGATAGCAGACTATACTAGACAGGAAACTTAGAGTACAAGAATTTGCTTCAATTCTATTCCCAGGGAGACAGGTAGGACATTTTATTGCTTCAAGAATGAAAGTATTTGGTTTAGCATTTGATGGCTGACAATGAAGGCTTCTGTCCTCTTCTGAACTGGACATAATGTTTATAAATAAGTTGATAGGATAAAATACAGAAATATCTGTTCCATGTTTTAGTATTAAACTGAGACAAATTATTTACTTAAACTAAGAGCTAAAATAGATTAAGTTCAAACTGCAGTACCAGACTGGGGGGGAGGGAATCTAATAATTTAAGAAATTAATGATAAATAATAATGTTTGGGGATTTTGGGGGAGGAGGGGTGTTTTGGTTTGGTTTGGGTTTTTTCTTATCAAAGAGCAAGGTATGATCTTTGGATTGAGAAATCATCTCTTTGGGAGTGTGAACTGTATATTGCAGGATTTAAAGTAAATTATGGAAAATTCATAAATATTAATGATGGTTTAAAATTAATTTCCTTTCCTCTCTTTTTGTCAACCGACGACTTGGTGTTCTCATTTTAGAATTTGGGGGAAAAAAATACAATTATTCTGTTGTTTTGAGCAGCTTTGATATTCAGTGTTGATATCAAGTTAAAAAGTAAATGCAGCTAGCAATAAACATTTTCAGACTTGGAGGATGTAAAATATAAAATGTAAAGCGGACAGGATAGAACCGATTTAAGGGCATTCACTAAAACAAACACAAGCATGCATAGATATATGTATGTAAACATATGTATATGTATTCTCTTGGGACTAATCTGTTTGTGCTAGAAATAGTTATCCAATAACCTCATTTTTGTGACACTACACTCTGTGTTCTGCATTGCTGAAGTGTAGAAATTGAGAATACATAACAAGGTAGTTTATCACTCAGCCTTAGCAGTAGCAAAGATTATTCTGCTGCTTAGAGTTCTGGGGTAGAAAAAGCAAGAGGACAAAAAGGAAGAGCAGGGTTCCAGTGGGGTCGCCAAAGCAGAGTGAGGGCTGCTGTTACAGTCATCTATGAGCATTCCTTTACTTGAAGTATTGGGGTGTCCTGCTGCATCAGTGTTGGCTCAGGTGTAGAGTTAGCCTTTCAAGAAAGAACACTGCAAGGCATACAGTGAGGCAGGAGAAAATGTTCCTTATCCTGAGGATGTGGCTGTGTTCCTGGTCTAGGTTGGGTTGTGTTGTTTTGGTTTATTTTTTCTGCAGATAAATAACAAACAGTTCCTAGATCAAGGCATCAGGGGTACTTGCTATTATTTAAAGATTAAAACGCCAAATCACCATGTCTTGCTTAGACTGGCTATTGAGCAGGTATGAGGACGTCTGAGATACTACAGAGAACAGAAACAGCAGAGATTTTTTTCCTGAATGCTGTGCATTTTAAGGGCAAGTAGAAGTCCTGGAGGGAAGCTGAAGTTAGCCATTTTTTGTGATGCAGTGAATTGGTAATCGTTACTGGAATACTTGTACTGGACATCATTTGCAGCTGCCCACTACGTTACATTTTCTCTAATGCCAGAGGTTTTTTGGCTCACTTAAAGTACATTTGCTTTTTCTTTATTTAATAAACTGTGAAGTGGGAAATTTGTGACTGAGTTCTGAGAGGGAGTAGTTAGAGGCACAGCTGCCTGGTGATGAGCTGTGACTAAACTACCAGCTCCTGCCAACTAGCAGCATGTGCACATTTTTCAAATGCTCTTTTGTTCAACATCGATATCAAACTTTAGACCCATTGTTCTTTTGCAGCAAACTTTGACCCTTTAAAGACAGCATCTTATCTTGCAGAACAGTGTCCCCGACGCAGGCAGGAGTTCCCCAGTAGCTGGCAAGGTGCCTCCCCATGAAGTCCAGCATCTTTTCTGGCACGGTGGAGTACTATCAGTTAAACACAGGCAATCTTTACTAGAATTTCAAGCAAAAGTGGTGGTACTTTTCCTTCAGCATGTCAGAAGTAGCTGCAGAAATTAAGAGAATTGGCCAAAGATTAAAATTTGTACATAAAGTTCCTTGTAAATCTTTCATTGTCCTCAAAGTTACTTGGTCATTGTCTCCACTTTGCATAGGGTGCCAGGAAAAAAATTTGTCCATGAAAGAAGACAGCACAAGCTTCATTGACTACCCAGGCCAAAGAAATGTCTAAAAGGACACCAGCTAATTTTGCCACTGATGCCATAATAACTTCAACTAAAAGGATGAAGTTATAGTGTGGTCAATAATAAGGTGAAGGGCTAGTTTCCAGAATACAGCATTTAGCCTCTTGTAGTGGCACTGTCATCCAGCCCTTCTGTCAGGACCCACTAGTAATCTTAACACGTATAATATTTTTGGTAAGTATTTTTGTCTGCCAGGGATACAAATCTAGTGGTCTAAATTATTTCTGTCAGTGCACAGAACTTAAGCGAGCACAGCTCACCCACTCTTATTCCAGGGAGGATTGAATTTCAGTCAGAAGACAGTTCTGCATGAATCTGGAATGGAAAATGTGTTTAGTAGATTAATGGCCCTCAGCAGGAGAGTATCTGCAGTTCTCTGCCTGGGTTAGAGCAGTTTATATTCTGTGAGTTGGCATTATTCACTTGAATCACTTCCTTTATGCTGTGTTTCATCTCCTCTGCAGCCTACACTGTCCAACTTCTGTTCTGAGTCTCTGTTCCTCTACTGGAGAGCACCATCACTGCTCGATAGTTGGGCCAGAAAAAAAGGCATTCGTTCTGTACAAATAGCAATGCCATGTTCATTTCCAATACAGTAATTAGAAGTTGTTCTGGTCAGCATCCACAATCACCCCCAGCTCTTTAGATCTTCACAGCACTGTGCAAACATTAACTAATTAATCTCTCCAAAAGAGATGGAAGGGTAAGTGGGAGTTTTCACTGTCAGCAAGGGAATGCTTCTAAGGCACTGCTCTCTGTCAACAGCTACTGACCTAGCCCATGCTGTCTGGGTGGCTAATCAGGCAGATTGGTGGCATCCAGAACAGTTAATCACCTGGGACAGCTGCCTGCTTTCCC
>NW_008609478.1:26408-41330 GCF_000691845.1 Merops nubicus
CCCTACCACCCTTTTGTTGCTCCAGTAAAATGGGATTATTCTAGTATTGTTTTCAAATGTATAGGGCTGTGAATTTCCAGTGTGACAAGAATGACTGTCTCAAAATTGGTAGGCTTTTGTTTGAAAGGCAGCAAGTATAAATCTGGCCTTTTTTTTTTTTTTTTTTGCATGCAGCGCTCCTCCCAGAGGCCCCTGATCTCCCACCTTCAGGGAAGGAGTACAGCTGAATTTAGCCGCACTAAGGCGGACACATGCACTGCTTATCTATCCAGTGCCACAGAGAAAGCAACACTCCAAGAACCCCAAGAAGTCTTCTTATTGCCAACACACACAATTAAAGCTGGCTGCCCTTAAGGACTTACATTTTATTTTTCTTCAGAATGTAAAGGACTGACTTTCTGGGTTTTTGCTGTTTCTTCTTGTTTTTAGCTTTTCGTGTCAGTGTGTCCATAGGAAAGCATTGGTTCCTAAAGTAAGCATTGATAGGCTGTTGAGATTTCAAAGCTCTGCTAGTGCTGTGAGTTTTTGCACCAGAGTGTATAAGGCTTTCCTCACCTTGTAAAAGGGAAGTAGCACATTCGGTGGTGAACTTTGCAAATAACAGGGCCAAATGCTGAGGAGCAGCTGCACCTTTAGGTGCCTTTGTGCTGTTAGCAGACCTGGAGGAGAAAACCATGAAAGTCTCACTTATCTGTTTATCTAGCTTGCAGCAGTATGATGCCTTCTGCCACCTTTACTTGATAATGGTCCCTTTGAAGTCGAGTACAAGTGTGAATTTATGGTTTTGTAAAGACTGGATTCCAGAACAGGTCATAAATTACCTTGGTAGACAAAGGCTACTGGGGAAACAATATTGCCTTACAATCCCTCACTGTGTCATTATCCTGGTGCATTTTTAGAATGGCAAATAATTGACCAGAATGATATGCTAGCGAGTTCTCTAGTCAAGCTTTGAAATTGTTTGTGTAAACTCCTCTAGCAGGAACAGCGAGTTACAGAGCTATAGTAAATTCTCATCATAACTCTTAAAGTGCATCTTGAGTCCAGGTGATTGTTAATATTCTGAAGCCAAAGAAAATTAGGATCTTTATTTGCTTGAAATAACATTTGTTTAACTTGCCTCTGTTTCTTCTCAGAAAAGCATTTTGAAAAGCTAAATGCCAAATTTCAGGCACTCTCAGGAGGTAAGAGTGAAGAGCAAAATGATGCAGGAGATTGAGTAAATACGTGTCTTAGCTATGCCTGAATGAGCCAGATCCTGAAGATTATCTGCTTTAGGGAGGAAAGAGACCTGATCGGTTCCTCAGTAAAGCTCTTAGCCAAGTAACAAGGCATTACACGATCAAGAGGTCTATGTTCAAAACTAATGGCCATCCTTGATACTCTTTTGCTTTGCTGAACTCAAGCAAAAAGTGAGTTTGCATTTGGAGTGGAAAGCAGGTGGGTTTTTTGTGATGAGGAGGGGTGGTTAAAACAGTTTATAGTGTCTATTTGGATGTCTTACTTAAGTTTCTCTAGCAAAAAAACCAATTGCTTTCCTTGGGGAATGTTGATGTTTTAGTAGAAGGAGACAGGAAACCGGAAGCATCATCATGATGTCCATGGGATTTGTGGCATAGCTGCCTCATGCCTCTCTCTGCTCTGTTAGCCAGCTTCTTCAGGAAGACCTCATCCCCTGTGATTTATGACAGGGGAGACTCTTGAGCAACCGGGGGGGGGGGGGATAATAAGAAGTGTAATTGGTCATGCAGTAACGAAGATACTGTCTTGATTTCAAAAGTTTCCAGGTATACAGTCATTTTTGAAAGCTGCATTTAGATGTGTGATTACATTTTTACTACCTTAAAAAAGAAATCTGACCCCTGACTTCTCACTAAAGATTCCAGAATTCCAAACCAGACACAGAGAGCATTGCCCTTTCAAGCTTTTCAATCTCATACTTGCTGTATCACTGCCTCTCATGATCTGAACTTCTGAGGGCAATTGCAGTACTACATTAAGTTGTTAGATATATTTAGATGCACTTGTCTTTAGCACAAGAGGAAATTAAGCTGCATCATTTCCTAATCATAATATTATTATTTTAGGATATATTTCTTTAGCTTATATTCATATTTCTGTATTTACTTGTAAATATTTATCCGTACATGTCTAATGAAAATGAGTCATTTGTCTTAGGCCAAAACAGAATTTAGGACTGTCTTGCAATTCAGTGGGGTTTAGGGCTTGCTTTGTTTTCTGAAGTGCACATTGCTTTCTCACTGTCAAAGTGCTGAAGGAGCAGGCAAGCTGAAATCCTCTGTTTAGAAAGTGCCAAAGATTTTGTATGGGGGTTTTCAACTGCCTTGTAACACAAGTTTGTTCTGTTGCCTCTCTTCCTTAAGTCCACAGGGCTGGCAGGATTCTCTTGTCATCTGTTACTAAACAAGCAGGGAAAAAAGAAATCGTTCAGAAATTACGTTTAGTTCATCCATGATAAAAAGCATACTTAATTTTGCTATTTCATTTTTCCTTCCCATTTCTGTTGGCTTACTTATAGTCTGTAAGCTCACTGGAAAGGGTAACTGCCCTAAACTGCAGGTTGCTAGGTTCCATTTCTGGCTGTCATCTCTATGAGCTGCTAATAAGTAAGTAAAAAGTAATGGCTGAGCCTTTTCTGGGCAACTCTTATTACTGAGGGTTGAGAAGGAACTGCAGTGTGAAAGGAAAAGCCAATAGACAGTGGAGTAAGCACTGATACAGACATACCAGGACATCTGTGAAAACACTGTGTGTATCTGTTCCAGTAAATTCCCTTTTGAATTATTCTCTCTCACTGAATAATAGGTGGCTGTCCAGAAAAAAAAAAAGTTTTCAAAGTCTGTCTCAGGCATTGTGTTGGACTGCTCCTACATGCCAACATTTTGTGATGTCCCAGAATAAGATATGTCTTAATGTATGACACAGTAAGAAATTTGAAAAAAGGAGATGAGTTCAATTCTCTTTGACAGTTTGGTTTCAGTCCAATCCATACAGATTTTGGCAGACTATTAGCAGAACACATGATAGAATACATATGTGGAGCAAAGGCTCTCATCACCTGTGGACAGCTAGTTTGCCCTGAAAGGCAGAACAAGTACTATAAGGAACAGCAAATATATGGATTGCTAGCACTTTGACACTTTTGAAGAGGGATCATAGAGGGAGGCTGAATTGGCTTTAAGGCAGGAGGTAGCAAATGGTTATTGGACATATGGCAGTTGTACAGTGTGCAGGATGAAGTGGAAACCTTGTGACCTTAACAACAGGCATATTGTTCATAAACCACGTAGGAGACTGTTGTCAGTAGAACAATTAGAACAGGGTGACACATTTGAAATGCAAAGATACTAGTAAACCTCACATTGAAATGTTCGTTTCCTTCAGCAAAGGCTCAAAAGGTCCTTAAATGGTAGACCTGCAGAATCGTTAGTTTTTTATCTTGCATGCAAGTTTCTTAATAATATTTACATAAATGTCTGATACTAACACTGTAATCCATGGTACACAACATACACATTACAAATGAAGTATTTGATGCATACTGTAATGTGATTCACAATTCTGAATTAACAACACTTCTGTCTCTACAGTCTTTCTCCAGTCTGAGGCATGAGGGTGAAAAACTATTGCTGAAAAACAGAGAACATATCGAGATGCTATGGTCACCTGGAGGAATCTGCAGAGTTGCTTTTCAGCTCTGCATGGCTTTCAACACTTTGTCTTCTTGTAATATGAGAGAGAGGGTGTTGTAGGTGTAAACAGTTTCATTTTTCTTCATGTTTCTCCTATTTTCAAAGGAAGGCCTACATTCACAAAGCAGGTTGTCCTGTTGGTGTCATTAGTCACACAAATGGACTAAGTCTTGGTTTGTATTGCGTTAGGGGGAAAAGTGGTGTATTTTCAAGGGAAAGAGTTCTACAATAGACCTAGATCTTCTAGGATGACCTTACAAATAAAATGCAATTGCATCAAATCCAGCCTCAAATTTTGCAAAGGATTGTGTTAGTAAAGATATATATTTTTTTAAAATTACATTTTATTTTTGTGATTTATTGCCTCATTACCTTTAAATGAACAGTCTTGTTTACAGTGGATAAACATTAATTCTATTAATAATCAATTTGATTAAGGATTTTTTAAGATCTGATCTGTTATAGCCATTATTTAAAAGTTAAGCAAAATTGAAGATTTGTGCTCCTACTGTGCGCCGCAAGTCCGCAGAACTGTTGTACAAGCACAGACAGGGCAATTACAAGAAGAGGAGGAAAGAATAAAATTATTGAGACAGTATATGCCAGGCAATGTAAGAGATTATGCAGGCTCCTTTAATTGGGAAGCAGCATTGTTGATTAGTTAGAGCAGAGGAGAATCAGATCTCTGAGCTAATATTCTGCTCAATTAAGTTCAAACCCTAGACAGGCCTGTCTTGAAAATAGCCCCGGTAACTGCAACGTACCTCAAGGGGTGGGGGGTGGGGAGACAAGCTTAACCGATGTTCAGAAGGCGCTTTAAAGGGTTCATCAAGGGAGCTACACAGTGTTATGTTGT
The DNA here is from genome assembly GCF_000691845.1 of Merops nubicus. Lineage (NCBI taxonomy): Eukaryota > Metazoa > Chordata > Aves > Coraciiformes > Meropidae > Merops > Merops nubicus. The sequence goes on from NW_008609478.1 coordinate 30,978, forward strand.
GTTAGTGTTGATGAATAGTTAATGTTTTTACCCTAAAATTATTGTTCTTCAAATTTACTGTGTGCTAATGACAGGCTTAATTTTTTCTAAGTGCTGCTGTGTTGTTTGAGCTTGCAGATCACTGCAGGTATTGAGAAGGTAAAACCGAGGTCAAGTCATGTGTTATTACTGTTTGACAATATTTTTGCTGGAAAGTTTGGGAATTTCTAGTATGCCATCCAGACTTTTGTATGATAAATGTTAGTAATAATGAAACCAAACGGCCAAAACCATGTAGCCTTGTCAATACATGCCAGACACATATCGTTTGGTTTATTACAGATATAGTCTTTGATCTCTCTTATGTTTGAAGACTTGATTGGGCCTTACTTGTTAAAGACATAGCACATGAAAGCTGGGAATTGGTTCCTTTAATAGCAAAGCTCTTGAGAAAGCGCTCCTCAAATTAAAGAACAGAAAACACTTCCTAAGGGCTGTGCAAACCTTCCCACACTCAGTAGGAAATACATTTGCAGATGTTTCTGCACCAAGGTGATCTTTCTTCACCAGTCATTCAGTGGTGCTCTGAATTTGGTATTTGGCTTTGGGGGAGTCACTTTCTAAGCCATCCTAAACAAACCTCTCTGTGTATCGAAGGAAAAGGTGATTGCACCTACACTGAAGGCTTACACAGGGGAAGGACGCATGCAGGCATAATAGGCTACACCATGAGTTTTTATAGCTACATTGAAAAATATTGTTGTACATACCTGTCTCTTAAGTGTCTATGAATTGAATTCAAAACTTGTTAGCTCTCAGTTGTGCTTATCTGGGTTAGAGAAGGAGCAATGTAGCTCCACATGGTTCTCCTGTGTGCATATAAAGCACCACTGGCAAAATGTAGCAACAGGGATCTTCCTACGTGCATCCGGGATGGGCAAGATTTTATTGGTGAATACTGATCAGCAGGCCACATTAAGATGTGTTGTAATGCTGTTCCCAACTATTACGTTTATTTTATGTTAACTACATTTCCTTTTTTGGTCCAGGCCTTTCCAGTATTAGACAGAAATAAATTTATGCATGGAATGACAAATAATGATTAGCCTGAAAATATAATTTCTGTATAAAAAAAAAAAAACTTATCACACTTAAATTGTTACTCTTCCCGTTGTGTTTTTACTGCCTCACACAGAAAAATGCATTCCAAAGAGAATGAAATTAATTACCAGTCATTCCTAAACCAACAACTCAAACTTCTACTCCAGATTTCCTATGTGTTTTACATTCCAGAAGTAGCAGCAGAAAGGAAAAAAAAAATCTTTTATTTGTGCTCCTCACCCTGCCAAGAAAGCGTGTTCAAGGTAATGGTCAGCCTTGCCCAAAGCAGCTCTTACCGTGCTCTTGAATAAATATTTTCTAGCCAGCTGCTTGTGAAATGCAGTTTTAGAACGGCTTTCTTTGGAGCCAGCCAAGAGCTTTCCTGCCTCATTTGTCCTCCACAACAAATTTCATTTCAACACGTGCTGTGACAATTGTAGTAGAACTAGACGAAATCTTCATCTCAGTCATGACAACTAATAACCTATTTTATGTTTTTCCTCACCAGTATTATTTTGTGTTGCTTCTGAATCTGCTATTACTTGCTTCTAACAAATGATCTTCAAGTTGACTGAAACGTTCAGCTCAGCTCTCACCTTATTAAAGCAGCCTAATTGTGTTGAGCCAAATCCTATGTGCCTAGCCTGGCACTGGGTCAGAGCCGTTGTGCAGGTGATGGGCTCTCGGCAGGAGCTGCACCCTGTCGCTCCCCCGGAGGAGCGGGTGGGAGCTTGGGCGGTGCTCTGCGCTCACCAGGGCGGTCTGATGCTCTTGCAGCTTCCATCACTGGTGGGCTTACACAGATAAGATAGCAACCTGGCATTAGACAGCGTTGTGTTCTATGCTGTAGATAAATACATGACACCGTGTAGATTTATTTTTTTGAATAATGCAATATGTGCTCTGCACTAGCTTACAGAGAGGAGAGCTTTATTTGGAAGGCTTCAAATTTGACTACTGAGATTCAGGTTATATTCTTAAACCTATGTCTGTTAACCCTGCTTCTTCAAATATTGAATTCTCACAACCACAACTATTGTGGAAATAAAAGCAAGCATTTAATTGCTCTCAAACTCACGCGGATGTTTTAAAAACCAACTTGTTAATGTTTGCTGGATACATTACTCATTATTTTTGGTTTGTTCACTTGTAGCTCTGAAAGAAGGTTTAAATTAAAATGCTTTGGATAAAAAACTGTTTTATTTTACAAGTTCAGTGATTATTTTTAATTCTTCTGGAACACAATTGCAAAAAATTTGAAACGAGACGTTTCCATGTAGAAGAAAGGAAACAAAAGGATCCATACCAAAAAAAAAAAAAAACTTGTATGTTAATAAAATACTGAAGTTGAACCCCAAATTTTATTTTAAAATCTTTTTCTCTAGTCATACCATTTTCCAAATGTGACATAACTTTATGAAATGTTATTGAGCTAGTAAAATAGTATTTTCACTACTAATTTCTTTTACAAAAACAACAGCAATGTTCAGTGAAACCATTGCCAAATCATTCTAGTGTGTGGATTTTACACAGAAAGCGTTGAAATACATTATCAACATAGATAACTATCTGTAGTAGATATCTATATTATGCTCAAAAATATAAAAGTCAGTTTTAATGACCCACATGCATATTCTGGTGGAAGACAGCAGGGAGGAATATGAGGACAGCATGTACTTGCAGCACATCACTGTTTTCTTTCCTTTGTAAAATACACAGAGGTTGTAACACCTATGTGAAGGAAAGATAACCAAGGAAAAGAAATAAAGAAATATTATTAAAATAATCTTCTAATATTTTCATTATTATAGCATTCTGTACATATTCCTCCACATAAACAATATATGACTGCCAAATAAAACCATATGAAGTATCTGCTGCAAAAACTTAAAGCATTTAACGTTTGCTGGGACTTTTCGTTTTCTTGAAATTTAGAGAAGTCCTATTGAAAATGTTGTGCTTATGAAAAGTTAATTTAGAGCAGTTTGTCATTAGCCAAATATTTGTTAAAACTTCAGTATACAGCCTTGTGTAAATTTAATTAGTCTACACCTTTCGTGGATCTTTGGGGATTTCATTGCAACTTGCACTCCTTGATTCACGTGATGTTGTTCATTTGCTTGTAAGATTCTTGACTGATTATGTCAGCTCTTCATGAAATTTTCTCAGATGCTGTAGTCTTAAGGTTCTTAAGGTACTATTCTTCTCTGGCCTTGGGGGTGGAAGGGTTAGCTTTCAGTGTTCTTTCAGGCTGGATATCTGCAGCATTTGAACTTGCTAGCTATGTTGCATGTGAACCCCTATGTTAGACAAGAACAGGTTTCTTGTGGGCTTTTATTTGTAGTTATGCATTGAAGATACTTTGTTTACCACGGACAATGATGCAATGGAAAAGAAATCTGTATATTCTACTGAATGGCATTTTGCTATGGTAATTCTGTGGTTTCTGAGTAATTTCCACTTTCCTTTTAGTATCAGCTGTCAGAGATGTAGTAAAATGGAAAGGGAAAGAAGCAAACTTAATGTAAACTGTGTTCAAATAAATGTTTGCCCACAGGAGCACAAATATTTCTTCTTTTTCTAGTCTATTTTTTTAATAGGTTAAAAGCACAGGGTCTTCCTGTATGATTAGTTTTACATGTTTACAAATAATACAAATCTTTGTTTAGAAACAACTTTCTGACAGTGCATTTTTGAATACCATGTTATTCTTTTTATTAAACAGAAATATGAAAACTCTTGAAGTAAGGCACTGCAATAACTGCCTAATTACAACGGAGAGGTTGCCCTCCTAAGCACCCTCCAGCTGAAGTAGGACCCAGATTCCAGAACCTGGCTGACTGTTCCTTTGGTAAAGGCATGCAAAGTATTAGGTATGTAATTTCATCAGTTTGGGTTGTTAGCCTAGGGCTGTTTAAACGCAGGTGCTAAGAATAGGTGCATCAGTGAAACACTCTGTGATGAGGGTGATTTGTGATGGGAGGATGCTTAAGGAAAAAAGAAAATTATGGCAAGTGAGATGAACAAAGGGTGGCTGTAATTAAGCATGTATTAAACACCAGCATTATAGACTCTCCAGCCACTGACTTTTTGTTTGCCGCCTTCTGTCGATACTGTTCTGCACTGGCTAGTTGTATTAAATCCACACAAAGGGGGATATTCTGTGTTCCTTGCTAGCTTTTTATGATGATCAAGCTGGAATGACCTTTAAAAAGCCAGATAATATTTTATTTACCTTTTTTCTTCCATTTACTGCTAAATGTTAATGAAGGTAAAAGATTCAAATCCTTGCAAATAAAACATTTTAATTGACTTAAGTGTAACTATAACAGTAAATTGGCTACTTTATATGGAAAAGCTTTTCAGTATTGTTGAAACACACTTGTACAGTCCTTTCATCTGTCCATGGACTAAGAAATTAGTAGCAAACATTGCCTTTGTCTCCAATGACAGGAGGGCTGAGAATGTTTTGAGGATAGATATCACCAGGACTGGTTGCTGGAGTCTAGTGCTGGCCAAGTGTTCCCCCGAGACACCTCCACTTAAGCCCTTGCTGCTTAGTTTGCAGTATTAACCAGCTGCAGTCAGTCCTAAGAACAATTACAGGATCCAAGATTTCTAATCCAGCTTTTCAAGCTACCTGTTAATATATGTCAAACTTAAATCTCATCCATCATCAACCAATGTTGGTAAGTTTGGCCTGGTATTTCAGCCAGTCTGAACTTAATTGCATCAGTCCTTTAACGTAAAATGAGCATTTTATTGCTGAATTCCTGTTGATGGAAATAGGTCAAACCCCCTATTCTCTTCCTAGGAAATTTCCCCTGAGCAGCTAGGGTGCCAAAGTTCACATCCCTCTGTGTGGGCTGGGAAAATGCTCCTTATAGCTGCAGTAAGCCTTTTGGTTTGTATGTTAAGGGGATGGAGAGGGATGAGTGGAGGAGGGTTAAGGTATAATCTAGTCTACTAGACCAGAACTCCCCAACTGCAGCAGTGCTGAGAACCATTTTCCACTCTGCACTCGCGCAGTCTGCAGTCTTGTGCAAGTTTACTTAAAAAAACAAAGTGAAAGAAGCAACAGTCCAGGTGCTGGTGAGACCAGGGGTATGTGACAATGGAGGGGCAGAGTTTCTGCGACAACTGTAGCAGCTGGTGTTCCCTGACAGACCTTTCCAGGTGAACAAGCCGTGTGAGACTCACAACTTTTGCTCTTTGAGTGTTGTGGATCCTGAGGCTGGTTCAGAGATGTTTGGAATTAGCTTCTAGAGACTGTTGTATAGGAATGTTTCACATTCTCCACTCGTGTTCTGTTGGAGGGGTGGGCTGGAGGGCACAGTCAGACTAGAGTTGGTGTTACTGGGATTGCCCTGGGTAGCACAGGGCAATCTCATGCTTAACGCCTGTTCAGAGTGCTGCTTGACTGTGCAGTTACCTGCACATAGCTGTTCCAAATAGCAACACAAAGACTTGAGAAATAAAAGACCGGGTGAATGTGTAACTTTGGGCTCATTTTAGCTTTGTTTTAGCCAAAAGGAAAACATCTGCCAGCAAAGACAGAATCAAGTCCTCGGTTTGCTGTGTAGCATAAAGTAAAGCATACTTTTAGGAGCCTACTTCCCAGCTAAGAAAAGGGGGACTAAATGAATTGCTCATGTGCGTTAGACTTGTTGTCAGGCTTATCTGCTGCTTTTCAAACTCTAAAAAAATACATAAAAGTTGAAGATACCCTATCCAAGAGCACCTGAGACTGCTTTAGCATCAAAGACATTAGTTTGTGTACTGCTAGAATGAACTGTTTGCTTTTGTGAAAGTTGAAAGCAGATATGGCATTCAGACAGTGATTCAAACTGATGGAAAACTGAGGAATAGTTTTAGTGAATGGAAGTCCTCTGGTGTCTATTTTTTCCAAAAGTTTTAAAAGAAAAAAATGTCCATTTCAGACTTTTCTGTTCTGTTTTTCTGTTTCACCTTCCTTTACAGTAACAAAACAGGAAAAATACAGTTGGTTTATTTTGGAATTATTCTGGCCCTGATGTAACCCAGGGCCACATCTTTAGTAGCTCTGATTTATGACTTCTTGTTGTAGAGGAATTGGCATGAAGAGGTGGGGTCCTATGTTGTCTCCATGTCGGACAGCCCCAAGGGCGTGGAACCAGCAAAATCCAGACTGGTGTTTTAAACCACTTAAGCAGCTCCAGGTAGTGCATGGATTTGCCTGTCCCTTAGAAGAATTTACTTGGCTGCCAGCCTGTGAGATGTTTCCATAGACTCTGTGCAGCTAATCAGCAGAATGTGTTCTCGGTCGCATTCACCTCACACTTTCTGGGGAGCAGTGCTCTGTTTGCTATGCTGAGATGACTGCTGTGAATGACATGAAAGCTTTGCTGTACTTGTGGCTTGTATCTTTTCCTCCGTAATTCTTCAAAATTATTGTTTCCAAAAATTAGCATAGCATATGGGAGGAGAGAAGGGAGAGATTAGTTGGTTGGGGTTTGTTGGGTTTTTTTTCTCCAGTATATAAGGCAGATACTCTAACTTCAGCTTTTGTATGAACTCCAGAATGGGAGTTCCATATGTGGAAGACAGGTCTTTTTATATTTCTTTTTTTGGACAAGCTTCTGTTTCTTTGAGGATGGAAAAAAAAATCTTGACTCAAGGGTTGTTCTTTATTGATAAATTATTGCATTATTTTGAGGTTAATAATTGCATGTTAGTATTTAAGGAAATAATGTTCTGCAAATTACTTTCATTAAAAGTCAGATACAACCTATTAATTCAAATTCAGCTGAATTTGAATTTGTTTAAGGAACTTTGTTTTTACCGCCCCCAAAGGTACCCAGGTGTACGTGACTATTCTAAAGATAAACTTTAAAACTTCTCTTTATTAACTTATATTTTCAATTTACAAATCCAGCAGCCTGACTGATTTAGGAGACAATTTACTGAAATGATCTCACATCTAACTATCTTTCCTGTCTTGAACAGGTTGATTCCTTTCCTGACAGTACTTTTCTGCCTTCCAGTGGACAGACGTATCTATATTTTCTTTTAAAAATGCTGAGTCAGGTCCTCATTACATCATTTTCTCTCTTGTCTTAGTGGCAAGCCTAACTGCCCTGCAAGATGGGCAGTGAACATCTCTGGTTTCTGTCTTTTCAGAGAATAAATATGCCATGTGCCTACTTGCTACGGATTACCCAAATAAGAACCATGTAATTATTAGCAATAGCATATGAAGTATTTCTGTGTGAACTCAACTTTACCATGTTGTGTTTGGAGGAATTTGGTGCATATTCAATGCAGGTATTGCTTTGTATGTCCAGGGCTGAAGTCTACAAATGCATTTGGGAAGTTGAGTCTCCTTCATAGGTCACTGTCTAGTTACCTGTAGCTCAGAGAGACTGGTAACAATCTTCATTAACCTGAACCTAGGCAGCGTTTCAGAAGAAGGTTCTCTTGAGGAAATTTTTTCATGCTTATGAAAAATTCTCCTGAAGTGTGTTATCTACATATCCCTTTGAAGGAAAACAAATGAACAAATAAAAACACACAAACCACACAACCTCTATGAATTTAATAAAAATTAGATTTTTTGAAAGCTCAGAGATTTACAAGCTTAGTTAGGCCTGTCTGAAACAACTGGCTGAGTTATGGTTAATCCACTCCTAATCACTTTTGTCACTGCAGAGCCTCGTGTTGCCCATGTGTTGTCAGAAGCAGCCTGGGGATCAGAGAGCTCACTAACATCTTGTAAGGAAAACATTTTGCAAGTTCGGGAAATGTGTTCTGTAGGAAATAGTGTTACTGATCCAGTGAGCAACTTTGTGTCCTCTCCCAAAGCTCTGAATATGCCAGTAAGCCAACTATCATCACAAATATTTAGAAAAGCATGGAGAATTGGAAGTATTCTGTGTATTGTGTATAGCTGTTGGAAAAAAAAAATTGCCAAATGATGGGATTTCTCAGGATTTGTTCTGTAAATCAAACCAAAATCAGACTGAATCCTTAGAACAAAGGCAGCTATATTTTGCATTTGAATATAAAACCTATCAAGTGGGTGGTGGGGAAAGAATGGGTAAATAAATACAAAACCTCTTAAGGGTTTCTTTCTGGGTTGGTTTCAAGAATGTCCCACAAAACAGGTTTTTCATGGTTGTATGGGGCAATGTGATGCCATTCAACTTTCTTTCCTTTCTTTAGAAATTCTGAAGAAACTGTTGAAAACAGCTTCTGGGCTTTTACTAAAATAGTTTCCAGAGATGAGGAAAATGAGAGAATGCATATACAATCTTAGACAAATGATCTGCTCATATATTGAAGCCTGGATTGTAAAATGACTGCTGTGCCTTCCAATGAATGAATATTCAGTGCTTCCCTGCTGGGTTGGCTTTTCCTATTTGAACCAGCTACTGTTCTGCACTGTGATTCACTTGTTACCAAATTAAACTCTTTATACACACAGGAGATCCAAATTTATAAAGTCAAAGTTGTGAAGTGCTTTCTGGTCAGCCACTGTGCCTGTCACAATCTTCATAACACACTGAATTGAGTTTAAAATATCGTCCATGTGTGTTGTTTTCTTTTGGTTGTTCAGCAGCCCTTCTGTACATCATGCATTTTTCTGTTGGCACTACATATCACTTAGCAACCCAGTGAAAGGCCCTATATGCATTGATTGCACACAATTGTCTTTATGGGGTGGAAGTGTTAAGTGAATAAACCCCCACGGGTGACCAGACGGTCATTCCTCTCATGTTGATAATCTGTTTACATCAAAATATTGTTTACTCAGCTCTCTGATCTTCAGGAATTTACATGAAGCTGAAAGAATACAGTTAACTCCCCACACTCTGACACACAAGTATGAGCTGTGTTTATGTTCTCAAAGATGGATAGATTAAGAAGAGGAGGATTGTTTTGTCTTTAACTTAGCTCTCCCAAATAAAGCATTAAAATGCATTTGACAGTTAACCACAGATGATAATGCAATCTTTATGCTGTGGTTCCCATCATAATGGAGAAGTTACAAGGCTGTCACTACAGCATAAAGAAAGAATCTTTCCTGTAGTCTTAGTGCTGTCTTTTCTGCTTTCCTTTTTGTAAGCACTGTTACCAAATTACCTTTGGAGAAGTTTGATGGTTTACACTTATTTTCCTATTCAGAGTGAATAGCTGAGCTTTTAAAATGAGCTGCTGTGTTCTCCTCGGACATTTCTACCCACCATAAAGTAGTCCAGAGACAAAAAATATTTTAAATTCCCCAGGGCTGGTTTGTTGGGATTTTTTTTTCAGTTTTGTTGTGCTTATTATATCCTTATTAATTACAGGGGGGAATGCTGGGGGGGCGGCGTGGAAGGGGTGTGGTGTACTAAACTGAAGGAAGAAATTTCCATTGGTTTGTTTGTTGAGAAAGATGTAACTTTTAATACAGTCTTGTTTTTTTTTTTTTTTCTGAGGGCTTTGGAAGCTCAATAGAATAGTTTCATAGTTTATATCACACAGAAAGAGTAAGCAGTTTTGAACTTTTTTTGTCCATTTGAATGATTCTGAAAGATTTGGATGAAAAATCCTCTCCTGCGAAAAGATTCCAAAACCACATAACCTGAAGTAGGTGAAGTGGCAGGAAAATTGCAATCTGCTACTATGAATTTTCCCATTTTTAAAAATTATTTGTAAAGCTCGCACTGGTAGCATCTGTCACAGTAAGCAAAATAAATTTAATTGAATTAAGGGAGCCAGTTATATCTGCATTTTCTGTCTGTTTTTTTTCCAGGTAGCAAAATATATTCTAGCCTGAATCTTTATAGTCCCCTCACACAATTTTTTTTTTTTTTTTTTTTTTAAAGTGTTTAATGGAGAAGCATCTAAGAATTTTTAACAGGGCTTTAGAGGTCACTGATACACCACGTAGTACCTGCACTGGTAACACAGTTTAAGAATTCCGGGCTTGTGAAGTGCGAGCTGGGCCTCACACATGTACATGTCTTACCGCAGTGTGTGTTTCCTGAAGTCAGTTTAAATCAGTCTTTGCAAAGTCTGAAAAATAAATGATCTGGATTTCTCATTCTGTTCCCCATCTTGCTCCCATTGAGGCCTGTACCTCCAGTCCTAGTCTTCTGAAGAGAACAGTCCTGTTGGATCACACCGATCCTTGGTGAAGTCAGTGGAATCACGCCGGTGATAGATTTGGCCCGTTAACGCCAACGAAATGTCTGGAGTGAGGAGGGCAGTGGGAGTTTGACCCAGCGATGGAGTCCGCCTTGCCGTCGGCGA
>NW_008609479.1:0-631 GCF_000691845.1 Merops nubicus
GCACAGAATGGTTTGGGTGGGAAGGGAGCTCCGGGGTCGTCAGCTGGGTATTAGGAGCAATTCCTCCCCACAGTCACGGCCTCACTGACTGTGTGGGGTTGGAAGGGATCTCTAAAGGCTGTGCCAGGCTGCCCAGGCAGTGGTGGAGTCCCCGTCCCATCCAGGCCGTGGAGATGTGGTGCTGAGGGACACGGGGAAGTGGTGGGCTTGGTAGAGTCAGGGTAGGGGGGGGGCGTGGTTGAGCTCAGTGGTCTGAAAAGTCTTTACCAACCGAAATGATCCTGTGACTGTCGAGTTCCAGCCCCCCTGCAGTGAGCAGGATCCTGCAGGTATTTTCCATGGGGTTGCCCTGAAGAACGTGCCCACCATTAAAGTGTGATGGGCCAACGTTCAGGCTGTGCTGGGAGTCTGGATGGGCTCCTGCTTTCCTGTACAAAAAGATGTTTGAGCTGGAACCTGAGTCCTCTGGATCAGATTCAGTTTTAGAATGAAGTAGGGACCGGAGGGCAGCCTCTACTCCATTTTACTGCAGGCTCCTAAAGGAGCAAAACCATCAACTAGTTGGGCTTCAGCACGTGGAACCCTTTAGTTTTATCATAAACCAGAAATGAATCCTGGACTCTCCGCATGG
>NW_008609479.1:764-1134 GCF_000691845.1 Merops nubicus
GTGAGGCAGCGACCACCTCTCTGGGCAGCCTGGGCCAGGGGCTCAACACCCTCAGGACCCAAAGTTTCTCCCTTCTCTCTAGTTTCAATCCCCCTCCTGTAGTTTAAACCCACCCCCGTGTCCCGTCCCCTTTGCTGTGTCCCACCCCTGAGTCCCCTCCCGGTCCTGTCTGGGGCGCAGCGCTGCTGAAGCTGAAGGTGGTGGAGGGCGAGGCCGAGGAGGAGGAGGACGCCCCCCTGCGGCGCACGGGCCGCCCCTTCGGGGGCCTGATCCGGGACGTGCGCCGGCGGTACCCCAAGTACCTGAGCGACTTCCGGGACGCGCTGAACCCCCAGTGCATCGCCGCCGTCATCTTCATCTACTTCGCCGC
>NW_008609480.1:0-89681 GCF_000691845.1 Merops nubicus
GGAGCTCCGCGGCCTCCCGCCTAGCGCCGCCGTCGCCGTGCCGGCTCTGAGGAAGCCCGGGAGCCGCTCCTGGCCCGCTCGGTACCCACGCTAACGCCAGAGCGAGAAGAATTTGGCAGAAGTTTCCGAGCGGTTCCTGCCTCCGCAGGGAGACGCGTGTTCTGGGAAACGAGCCCCCGGGCCGCGGGTCAGGGCTCCTGTGAGCGTCGGCCCCCGAGCTCCTCGTGGCTTTGGCCCTCTGCGAGAGCTGCTGGTTCAGGGGAGGCTGAGCTTGCGAATGTCTTGTTCTTGGCCATAGGGATCTACGCACCTATAGTGGTTTGTCTACGTTCATTTCGTTTTGAAAAAAATGTTACCAAGTGAGCATAGTGCTTAAAACTGCATTAAAGATAGTATGGACTCTTCCTTTCATCTGAAAATAACATAAAAATCCCTCTTGAAAAGTAAATCTTACTTCCAGAGGAAATCAGATGATTTGGGGTTTTTAGTAGGGTAAGTTTTTCTCTTACCCTACAAAATAAAAAGAGGAAAGATTGTCAGTAGCGTTTTTGTTTGAGGAAGGAATGAAATCTTTGATGTGTAACTTGTTTTTTAACTGGTTGCATTCTACTGAGAGCTAATTGGCCTGTTTTTCAGGAAGAAGCTAATCATAAAACAAACCTCAGCATAATTGCAGACAGAAAACATCTTGAGCACACCACCCTTCAGTTATATAACTAAAAAAAAATGTTTTCTGTCCCTGCCTCGTTTTAGTGTGATTTAAATTATCTTTTTTTTGTAGGATGCACACAATGATACCAGCTCTCTTCCTGCTTTAGGAACCTAAAAGGAAAAGAGGAGCAGTGATCTAGAAAGACAGTATTTGTAAAATTGCAATAGTTACAAGCAATACTTAAGGTTACTGCTTCTGAAGAGGTACCCAGAAAAAGCAAAGCAATAGGAGGGAGATTTTGGAGTTTTTAATAGGACAGAGCATTTACACAGCTGGAGTATGTGAAGGACCTAACTCCTTTCAGTTGACAACCCTTGAAACAACATTGTATGGGAACAGCTGTCAGGTGGTGAGTAGCCATATCTGTAGACAAAAATGTAATGAGCATTCAATGAAAAAGTTGGTTAGAAGCTTAAAATAAATTATTGAAAAATTACTTCAGCACTTTGTCATGTTAGTGACATATACTCACAGAAATTATACTGCTGCTGGTGAGGTGTTACCATTATGTTAGGATGTGGTTCATCCCTCAAGTTTGCTTTCACAGTCCCCCATCAGCCAAGAGGCACAGGGAGGCTCATGGCACGGTGGCTGGAAACTTCCATTTCAGGTGGGAGCCAGGACTCGGCAGTGTTAATGTTACTGTTGAGAATATTCAGAAGTATTTTGCAACACCAGTGAAATGAGTTGAGAAAATGCAAAAAATGCTATCTGCCACCCCTGTTTCACTGAAGGTTATGGACAAAAGAGGTGAAATGTTAACTGCTTTCCTGCTTCAGCCCGCAAACTAGCTTTGTGATACAGCCAGCCTTTGGTGATACCATTAAATGTGCTAGATTGAGCTGTACTTCAGGCATATAACTTTGCAGTTAGTGTTCGGCACATCAGCTGATAGTTGGGGATAACATTTTAAGCTGCTGCAGCTAAGGCTAAAGATGCTTATTTTCTAATTATTATAGTTCTGGAAATACCATGCGATTTTAATGCCATTTTTATTGGGAGCTTTAACAGTAAGGTGTTTGCAAGGAAAGATTTACCAGTATTTGATCCTACTTTGATTCTCTTGCTGCATTTTTTGAGGAGTCGTGGCATTAAACTTGCTGGTGTGGTAAACCTAAAACTGTTAGCAGGACTCCAAGCCTGCAGCCAGTTTGTATGAGATAGACTGAAGTAATTAGAAAGATAAGAACAGATCTTTAAACTAGAAATTAACAGAATTATTCATAAGGTGAAATGTTTGACAAAAATTAGCATTTGTTTAGTGTTCAAAATTAGATATGTAGCACCTAAGGGTGTGATAATGACCTGTAGCAGAGCAGAAGTGAAGAAATCAGGTGCTGCAAAAGTCAGTTAAATGAGGTAAAGATGAGAAAGGAAATGTATCAGTAGTGAGCTGCATCTTCATCCATTAACATGTAGTAGTCAGGGTGGGAGCATTTTTATAAAGTATTTGTATCCTTGATTTTGAAAGAGTTATTTTTCTTTTGACATGTGTGCTTCCCATTCTACTCTGTATTTGAGAGCTCATAGTCTGAGCAGGAGGAGATTTATTTCTGTGACATCCATTTGATAGTTGTGAGATTAAATCCTGTAAAATATATCAGGGAGGCCCAGAGTTCTCTGTGATTTTTACGAAGGTACTTTTAAAAATGTGATTCTTGTTGGAGTTGTTAGGGTTGAAGACAAGGTGTGTATAAATCCATCAAGAAAAAATACTGCACATTTTTTTTTTTCTGTTTGGTTAGAAAAGTAGGAGCACTTTTACTGGGTATTTCTCCTGCATATGCTGGTCCACCTAGATGCTGACTGAAGACTGACTGATTGCTAGGTCTCAAGGCTGTCAGTGTTTTACTTGTTTTCTTTTATGCATTTTTTTGGCCTGAAATTGTCTTCCTGCTTTTCCTGTTTGCAGCTGTTTTTAACATAAATACAACTTTGATATTTAAGGAAAATACTGTGGCTTCCTTGAATGAGTGTAAACTGTCTATACCTACTTGAGGAGGCAGGGAGGAGGAGGTGTAGTTGCGTCACTGCTCCAGAATTTGGGACCTACTGGCTGCAGTCACACCTATGTCCCAGGCTTCCTGTGGGCAGCTCTGCCTGTCATCTGTAAAGTGAGGTGCTTGTCTTGGCAGTGCTGGAGGCTGAAGCTGAATGATGAATCCTGTAGAAATGCAGGTTTTCCATGTATGGTGAGATAGATGGACAGGTTTCTGTCATGTGTACAGGAAGTAAACAAAAGGCTGTCTGGAATCACTGCTGTTCATTTAACAGCTGGTTTAAAAATTATACATCTTGAAAGCTTTTAGTATTTCACTTTTAAATATTTAGGGAGGTGAAGGCATGCTGTTTGGCAGAGTACTTAACTGCAAAGAGCTTGAAGAGTCTGGTTAGAAAATCATGGAAGTACAACACTGGAGATACACTAAACACTTTACAGAGTAGCAACAACCTATAGAAAGGTGTTAAAGATGTGTTACACAAGTCTGGTAAATATACAGGGAGAAGGAAAACCTGTGACTATAAATGTGAATAAATGCTTCTGTATTTTTAGCTCAATAGAAATGTAGTTTATGGCATGGATGTGGGTGGAGATGCCACATGGTATATTTTTATGTCTGGGAGAATGCAGCATGAGAGAATTTCATCACCTTTCCATGTATGCCTTCTAGCAGCTGGCTTGACAGGGAGGCAGTCATTGAAGGATCTTATACTGTCAGCCTTGTCATGTTAATGCATTCAAAATGAATTGAAAATGAACTTGGATATCTGACTTTTTTTAGAAATTTAAGAGGTTTTTTTGCTTCGTATGAGGGATATATCTTTTAAGTGATATATTTCTGTATTGAAACAAGTTTTTGCTGCGCGTAAGCATATTCCATTTATTTATTCTTCAAGATAATGGCAGCTTGTGGATCAATGCGTACTGATGCTTTGAGGGGTGGACATGTACTGCCAGCTCTGGCTGTGCTCTACCTGGGGAGTGCTATGGCTTTTTAAGGACTTAATTTGAGGAATTGGATCCGTGTATGTAAATACTTTCTTTAACAGGTGTTTTCCTGGGCAGGTTATCCATATGGCTCAGTGCTGTGTTTCTAGAAGTGGTCAGTGCTTGCTGTTTCAGTAAAAGGATAGAAAACCTTTATTCTGTACTTACAGTGTTCTGTGTGGCGAGAAGGGGCATTCCTTCCTTGTCTCAAGCTGTCAGCTGTGAATTTTACTGTGTTTTCCTTGTCTAATCTGAGGTTTTGTGCATTGTATACTCAATCTGCATTGCATTTAGCTATACTCCTTCATCTGCCATAATTTAGCACAGTCAGATTTTAAAAAGAACCAGTCATTTTATTATAGCCTCTAAATGTTACTTAGTTCTGACTTCAGTTTTCTGGTTTCTTTGAATCTCTCCTTGCTTTCCTCAGGGTTATGATGAACTTTTGAATGCTCAGGTTATTCCTGTTCTGATTTGTCACTGGCACAGTGAATCATCATGTGTTTCCCAACAAACATGATGGGAAGGCAGACGCAGGCCTTAATTGAGACTGTGATTCTATGCAGGCATTCATCTGTTTCTGGTACTCGGCCGAACACTGATGTGTCACTAGTCAGACATCTTGATTCAGTTCTCTGTAGGACATGGGTTTTGTTCAGCAAGCTGGTGTCAGATGCTTACAAAAATATAATTTATATGAGATACAGTCCATCATTTAAAATGCAAGTG
Source organism: Merops nubicus (assembly GCF_000691845.1). Classification (NCBI taxonomy): domain Eukaryota; kingdom Metazoa; phylum Chordata; class Aves; order Coraciiformes; family Meropidae; genus Merops; species Merops nubicus. The sequence continues at coordinate 4,431 of NW_008609480.1, forward strand.
ATATTCTGTTTAATGTTTGGTATTATGCTGGTCTGCACCAACAGTGGGTGAAAACTGGCCTTTTGCGTAACAAATTGAAACTGTTGATGCTTTTTGTTTCCTCAAGTGGGTTTAGCAACAAGGTGCATCATTCTTGTAGAAGCTATGAGTCAAGGCTGTGTGATCTGTGTTAATAAGCAAGTTCTCAACTGTATTAAATGCTTTCAAGATTTGATTACAAATTTTTTTTTTCCCCCCAGGGAATGTAGTGGGATAACAGTGTATTTAATTCAGTTTCAAGTAGCTGTAGAACTGGTTTTGCTGAGCCTTGTTTGTTTTCCACTTGGTGTTTTGTACCTTTAAAGCTTCTTTGGGATGGCTTGCTTCTGGCATACCCAAAGGTAGATTGTGAGTTTTCTTCAGAACAAGTGCTGTTCAATCTGGAAAGTCACCTACAGTGAAAATATTGACTCGTTTGGTATGTGTATAGTTAAATATACTTTTTTTTTGTATAAAGAAATGTTGGGTTGTGTTAGGTGATTGCAGTGGTTCTTTGGGCACAATTGTGATTCTCGGGAAGCTATCTTGGGTGCTTTATCCTAAAAGGAATAAAAGGAGTAACATCCAACCAACTAAAGAATTTGTCTAGGTTTCTGAAGCATCAAGGTTCAGATTTCTGCTTAACTGTGAAGTGTGGCAGCAGGAGGATTGCTGAGTTCCTGTGCACATTGTGGAAGTTAGTAGATGGAAGAAGGGGTGCTGCTGCCTCAGACTTGTTGGATAGCTTTGAATACCAGACTGGCTAGCAGAAATCTTCAGAGAAAGTAGCTTGGAGATCTTGGTTATTAAACTTTGGGTTGGGTTGCAAAGATAAAAGCCATTGCTTTACATTAAGAAGTGTCTGTATTTTTTTTGTGTGGAGCAGCCTTGTGAATGAGATCAGGCATCCTACATCAGCAAAGTCATGTTAGTTTGGATTAGCTTTTAGTTAACTATGATACTTTAAGAAGATAGTCGGCCTATAGTGCTACATTAACCAGCAAATCTCACAGCCAGCTTCTCTGAGACCAATGCTTGGCAGTTCCCTTACTTCAATTTCTCCCTTTCAGGTATACATTATTCAGGTCAGTGTTGGCAATCATCAGTGGACAGTCAAACATCGTTACAGTGATTTCCATGACCTGCATGAAAAGGTAAGGATGTTAAAACTGTGGCCTTGGTCTCTTACAAAATGTTAGACAATTTGTGTAGTTCTGTTGTATGGGACATAAGTTCCTTCCTCAGTAAAGAGCAAGGCTTTGTGCTTGGCAGAATCTGAACCACAGACTAAATCCTTTTTGTGGGAACAATATTCCTTGCCCCTGTTACCCTTTGCTTAAACTGGGGGAAGCTGACCTGGACAACTTTAGCTGTGGACAGAAGCTTGTATTGGAGTGGAGTTCAGGCTGGAGTCATTAAGTGTTTTGCCAAGAGATGTTTATAATCAGCTGATCTCGAGCTTATCTTGGAGCAAAGACTGTCTTCTGGGAGGGGTGGATAAAACTGTTCTTAGTAGCATGTGGTGGTTGCTAACCAGTGGTGATAAAAAACAGCAAGTGAAAATGAGGGAAAATCCACTATATTCATGACTGGGCTGTTCTCTCAGAAATGCATCAGTTGGTCTGTTCTATCACATTAGTTAGTCTGCTCTGTGGTATCAAGAGATTCTCTCAAAACACTCAGCTTCTTAGCTTTTTATGTTAATGTTCTTTCTGAAAATACTTAATACTTCAAAGAGCTAAACTTACTGAAGTCACTTTATTTTTGTACCTTACCAAGGTCAGGCAGCATGCTCTTAATATGTTCCATTGCATCTTTTGTGCAAGTTCAGATGGTGAGTTGGGTAGTAACTCTGGTCTTTGTCTTTCAGCTTGTTTCAGAAAAAAAAATAGATAAAAATTTGTTACCTCCTAAGAAGATTATTGGAAAAAATTCCAAAAGCCTGGTGGAGAAAAGACAAAAGGAATTGGAGGTCTACCTGCAAACCCTGCTTGTCAAGTTCCCGGTTACTGCTCCAAAAGTCTTGTCACACTTCCTACACTTCCATTTATATGTAAGTTATGTTTTTAGCACATGAAATGGAGGCCTAAGTGTCTTTCCCTAGTTTTCTGGCTCGGAGAGAATTATATGGAATCTTCACAAAGTAGTGGAGACTGCTCTTTTTCAGCATTTTGCACAATATAAAAAATCAAGCATATTTTAAAGATTTTTGACACCACTTTTTATTGCAGCAGATACTGTGCTGGCAAATAGTGTGGGTAGGGACTCTAAGAGGAGAAAATGAATGCTGGCAGGATAGTTGGAAGCTGTGAATAAATCTGAAGCTGAATTGCTTGTTAGGCTGAAGTCAATAGTGCTGGCTCCCCAGAGGAACATTGCATAATTGATCCACACCCCCCCTTACTTAGTGGTTAATGGCTAGAGCTGTGGTTCACGTTGAATCAGTTTCCAGTAGCCCAAATGAAGAAAAATGGTGCTTTTCCATGAGAAGCACACTGATGGAGTGGCCTCTGGAGAAATAGCTCCAGCCAGCAGAGAGACTGTTACAGTAAAAGGGTGTCTGAAGTAAGCAGCAGTGGCTTGCTTTCGTCTTCACATTGCAATTTGTTCTCTCTTGTGTATAGTTAGACTTCTTTGCAGTACGCCATCGTGTTGTAAGGGAGAGAATGAACATCATAAAGGGGAAAATGCACTGGAGAACTCAGTGGAGAAGAGGAATAGTAATTGCTTTGGGATGGGATGTGCTGAGATGGCCCTTTACAGTTTCATATAAGGGTCTCAGAAACTAGTCACCAGTGGTCCATTAGGTGTGTTAATTAAGCTTCAGCAACCAAGAAGAACCTGGTTTAGTTATGTTCCATGAACATAATTATCTTGGTGAGACTTTACAGCTTGGCTGAGATAAACAGTAGGTGGTTTCCTTCATAGTGTTGCTATTGCCTTGTGGATTTGAGTGAGAAGCACCAGTTTGTCACGATCAAGCCCTCTAAAATGGAGCAAAGGTTTTAAGTGTAATTAAAATGCGTGTGTTAATGCAGGGACAAATCTATTCAGATGGAGCCAACTTCTTGATAGCCAAGAAGTTGCATCATTTTTCTGTTCCCTGGCTACTCAAATGTTGTCTGATTCATTAATGTTTCAGTGCAGTAACTTCAGCAAAGGTTTTCATACAAGCAGAAATTCTTCCTAGTCCCTGTTTTTGTGTTTGTTTTTTTTTTTTTTTTCAATTAGACTATTTTTTTTTTCCTCTTGCTGTAATTTTCATCCTTGTACTTTTCCAAAAACCTAGCATTTGGATATGAATGCTTTCCTCTTTCTACACTGTGCTGGTGTATTAGAAGCAAAGTTGTTGCTTAATCTACATTTCTTTGCTTTAGAGGAGTCTGGCTTGATGTATAATCTCCATTGGTTTTGCTTGTAACTTTGGAGTACTTTTGAAAATGTTGGTTGTTGAGCAGAAAAGCTAAGTGTTTACCACGGCAATTCTACTGGAAAATAAACTTCCTGCAGAACTTTGATCTTTTAAAGTATTTTTGTTACGAGACAGCCCATGTGCATACTTGAGCCATTATAATCCCTGATATCACCTCACTAGTTTATGTAGAAAGGTTGCAATGTGTTCTATCTTGTTCTTTGTAGTATTTTCAGCAGGGATTATTTAAATTTTTTTCCCAGGTTAATAGAACTCATTGGAGTAGCAATACTTACCATGAGTATATTAAAACCACTGTGCAAGCCTTCACATGTCACAGGGAAAAGCCAGGTACAGCTTGGTAAAGAGGACCCATTCCATGTGGCAGCAATCTAGAATATTGTTGCTGCTTTGACCTTGAACAGGGTGTCCATGGTGATATGGGGATGCTTAGTTTGTTGCACTGTCTTTATACTTTATTGTCTTAGAAGATTTGGTTTGTTAACTTAGAAGCTTTTGCAAGAAAAGAATGAGTAACCACAAACTGCTGTTCAGAGACACCTGCCAACAATGGACTTCTGTGGGTTTGATGCCTTTAAGGAGTGAGAGCTAAGACAGAGGTCTCTTGTAGGCAGAGGAATAGAGTTGTTTTTTTGCCTGCTAGTCACTGAACAGCCCAAGTCATAATCTTGTTTCAATTAAAAATGTAGAAAAAAATTTCTGCCTTGTGTCCCAGATGACAAAAGGGATAGAGTAGAGTTTTCAGTTAAGTCTGTGCATGCCAAATGAGTCTAACTGGCTTATTCAAATGAGAGTCAAAATTGTTGAATTCTTTTTGGCTTGCAGCTTCTAGCTTGTTGTTCTCAAAACTGTTATGGAGGCTTTGTTCATCCTCAGTGAGTGGGGTTTCAGTTATACCAAGAATGTGCTTTTCTAAAATGCTTACATCATCAGATGAGCTGCGCTGTCTGCTGCAGATGTCCTGTGGATTTATTCCCTTGTTATGAATCATGAGGGATTTGTCAGCAAAGTAAACTCATCAAATATTCATTTTGTGATTATTCCTATTATCTGTTTCTTTGCAGCTACCTTAAAATGAGATGCATACCTAGGGGAAGCTTCACTATTACAAATAGTTTAATTTTTTCTTTTTGTGGGTCTTTGAGAGAGAACTGTTGGAAATGCTCAGAACTCCTCCTGGACTTAGACTGAACGTTTGCTTTTTGTGGAGAGAAGTATGCCCAGATGGGAAATACTTGTGCTGATCTTTGTGCACCGTCAGATTAGGAAGAACAAATCCCTGCACTGAAGAGCTTTCAGCCTTTTTCTTTCTTCCTGGAGCTGTCAGTGCTTGGAATGGAGGTTGAGGACCTGGGTAGGCCCAGGAGGGTGGAGAAAATGAAGGATGAGGGAAAGGGACTTCTGAATTACTCTGCAGGAAGCATAATAGAATTGAAGTCCAGAATACTAATTATTTTTTATATCTCGCCTTCCCTGTAAACCTGTTAATCTAGAGTTTTCTGTGTATTAGTGATATTCTGTGGAAATGTTGAGTGCCTGATGCATTAGAAAAATCAGTGTTAAAATTTGAAGAGTACTAAACTTGTAATAGTTTCTTCTAAACTGAGCTTTCTTTCAAGTGGGGCTAGTGGTGGCTAGTAACAGTTTCTCTAGTTGCTGTTGCTTCTTTCTAATATATGCAGAATGTGATTATTTAAATATAGCTCAGTATCTTCCATCTTGGAAATGAAAATCATGTGAAATTAAATTGTCATTTTTATGACATATTTTCAAGTTATGAAGAAATCCAGAAGACAGTCAGAGTTGACTTGTTTCAAGAAAGGTTCTGTACTACAGCAAAAAAGGGGAGGTTTCAGCAGGGGTACTCACTGGAAAATTGGAACTGTAAGTGTGTAAATAACACTCAACTACAATGATTTATTCTTTGCAGGAGATCAATGGGATTACTGCTGCATTGGCTGAAGAGCTCTTTCACAAAGGTAAAGAACTTGCAAGAATTTAACTAGGAGTGATATATATTTGTATACCTATGATATTTAATCTCCAGATAATGAAAGATCTCAATCTTCCATATCAAACTGAGACTTTTTCTTCCCCTTCTTTCTCTTCACCTTTTTCTTGCTGTGTGCACTTTGATTCAAGCTTGCATTTTGGGATGAACTGTAGCAGTACTGCAGCTATATTTAAAAGGAAAAACTGATGAATTTAGGTTTTGCAAAGGGCCTGCTAGTATGTGCCATTAAAGGATAGGGTTTGGTACTGCTGATCAGAAGCTTTTGTTAAGCTTTTGGTCTTGCTGTGTTTTAGTGTTACCTGTAAGGAAGCTTGTTTTGTGTCACTGAGTCCTGATATAGCGTGTGTTAAATGCAAGGGGCCACTTTGTGTCTAAATTAATACTATTCTTCCAGAACTCAGGAAACAGGAGACCCTCTGGTCAGTTAAAGGGCAGCCTTTTCTGGGGCTAGACAATGAAAGCTATGTGCACTTGTAACTGCAACAGCTCTAGCTGGTACCTGAACAGCAGGAGGCATGTGGAACAGTTAACCCATGCTAATTTTGTTTTGAGGGCCATGCTAGATGCTACTGTATAATTCCTATTGGCTGAGAAGATAGGTGAAGCATGTTGCAGCATGCCATTTCAGAGTGTTCTGGCACAAAATTAACTTCAGGGGAAGCCACTTAAATTTTAGAACATTTTAAGGAAGCTCCTGAAGAAATCTTTTCTGACTTTGTAGTGCCTGTGGTCTCACTGATACCAGAGTCATTGATGTCTGATTGCTACACATCAGTGCAGCCTTCCAGTAATGTACAGATGGACTCTTGGACTGCTCCCAGGGAAGCCAAAGGGAACATTACTCTTCAACATTTCTGAGAATTCTGCTTATCATAAAAGCTGATGTTCTCTTGTCCATGATGTCAAACTGATATCCCTAAAAAGGGAGAGGAGAAAGATATTCCTTGTGTGTGTTCTGACTGCTGTAGGCAGTTTCTTGTGGTGCCTTCAGAGAGGCATTTGGATGTTGTTTCCTATCATTCCTAGATTGGAATAGGATTGTAAAAATACACCAGATAATGCATTTCCTGTTGTGGGAGTTTGCACTGGTATTAGTGTGGTGAAAGTCCTCATATTCTCCAGTAAAACATTTACTACAATTTTGCATTTAGGATGGAGAGCAAAAGATGTAAGGTCTGGTTTTTCAGATGGTGGGTACTGCTTTTTTCTGGATAGAATAAATCCTAATTGCTATAGAACTTAGGGATAGCTCAGAAACAGCTTGGTAACTCCTACATTATATAAATGAACTTTGATTCCTTTCCTGTAAAGACTGAGGGAAGTTTGCCATTAGTTGCTTTAGGAGCTTCAGGCTTGTATAAGAGTGCACATTTGAACACCTAGATTATTCTGGTGTTAAAAGAAAATCTTAATTCAGGCATTCTGGTTTAAAGTGGCAAAGGGGAGGACATTGTTTTGGTACATCAGTTGTGAGCTTAGTATGTAAATGACAAATTTAGTCTTGTGTCCTGTTTTTCAGGAGAACAGTTGTTAATGGCTGGAGAAGTCTTCACCATCAGACCTTTGCAGTTATATGCTGTCACTCAACAGTTGCTCCAGGGGAAGCCTACGTGTGCCAATGGAGATGCCAAAACAGACCTAGGTCATATTCTAGATTTCACATGTAGGCTCAAGTATTTAAAGGTGAGCTATGCTTGCACAAATACTGGGTATGGTTTCCATCAGACTGACGTGATTCTTGGCATACTTTTGGAGTCTAGTTTGAATGCACAAGAACTTTACTGGTAGTAAAGTCCTGGAAGTGTTTAGAAGTCAATGTTAAACAGGTTCCTATTCTTCCAACCTTCAATACATGTACAATTCCTTAACAAAGATGTTGATTCTCCACTGTGATGTGGTGTCTTCAGCAGTGCTTTCTGTAGAGATGCAGTCACAGATCCTTAATGGATGCTAGTTGGAGTGGGGAGATAGATAAATATTATTCTACTCATCCCTTCATTCTTTGCAGATGCTATAGGTAGGCTAGTGTATATAGACATACCTATGTGCATGTGTATATAAATCCTGTCTACTTTCTCACCTTTGTTTCTGGAAGCTAAAAAGCCAGAAAAACTAACAAAAACCTCAGTTTCATAGATGAGATGGCCCTGGATTTCTAGTTAAAATACCTTTTCAGAATAAATGGAAAATGACCTCTGAACAGATCATTGTCTGCAGCCAGTTTGTTTTTTTTCTTACCAAGTAAGTGAATTGGAAAGACTTTTCCCAAGTAATTTTTTTTTAATGCTGCTTGATACAGCTGAAGAAAACTTTTTAGCTCCTTTATTACATGAAGAGCTTCCTTTTAACTGTGTGGTTTATTCAGAGGGGGAATGAAGTAATGGAATGGGGAAAGCTTCACTGGAGGATGTAGGAAATTGTGAGGGCAAAACCAGAGCTGTACTGGTATTCCTGTGGATCTTCAGTTGACTCTGCCATCTTCTGTGTATAGAATCCTTTGAACATGTTTTGAAGTGTCTTGAAGGGTCCAGGTGCTTCAAAGAAATTGTTTATCATGTATGCAGCTGTGACTTGGTCTGCTGAGAATGAAGCCTTGGTCAGTCTTGCATATGGTATCTTGTTTTTGTGTGCCCTGTGCGCTGCAGAAGACAAGCACAAGGTGGCAGTTCAAGTTCAGTGCTCTTGGCTGGAGCATCTAGCACTTTTTTGCTGGAGAGATAATCTCCAAGTTTCATGAATCATTCCATACTGGAAAAATTGGTCAGAACTTTGGTTGTCTTTTCAAGCTATTGTATTTGTGTTGTTGCCTGTGTAAGACTCTGAAGCATGGACAAGTTGGATTATGCGCACTAACTGTTCTTAAATGTTGATTACTAGGTCACTGGAACGGGGGGACCTTTTGGAACCAGTAACATTCTGGAGCACCTCTTGCCTTTTGATCTGTCAATTTTCAAATCACTTCATCAAATAGAGGTATGGCTCATAATTTTCCAGAGGCTCTGCAAATGCCAGGTCTGATGTGTGTCTTGGAATCTGTAGTTGTATGCTTTGATTTGGTGCTGGAATTGGGGAGTGTGATGTTCAGAAGGACTGTTTCATTTGTGAAACAATGTTTTTATCCACAAGTGTTGGAAAAAAGGATGCTAAATCCTTTAAAACACTGTTCAAAAAGAGTGTGGTTTCCAGAATGTGTTTTTCATACACAGCCTCAAACAGGGTGGCTTTCCATTGCTGTGAAGAGCTAACAAATGGGTTACAATGGCATCCCCTATTACAAAATACTTTTCATTTAGAAAGCACCAAATATTTGTGAAAATGTCCTGATGTCAAATTTGCTTGTGAAAGTACACTTTTGTGTAAAGTGCTTCTTGATAATTTCCTGTGGGCATTGATAGTTTCAGGTATAGCTTTGCTTAATGGGTCAGGGGAACGGTTTTGGCCTTGAAGACTTCTGTAACTGTATGTTCATTAAAAGTTTTGTATTGACTAGTACCAGGCCGGTGTTATCTCATAGTACACACTGTCCAAAAAATAACCAGTAATTTTTTTACCGTGTGTCAGATTTTTTACCAGAAAAAAAAAAAAAAATTATTACCAGAAACTTTTTGAAGGGTGGCAGTAGCTCTCTGCTTGAGTGGTTTCCTGGTAAACCAGCAGATGTGCCAGTTGTTGTTGTTACACGATGTGTGACCAGCTACAGAGAAGGACCTGGTTGCTGGACAGAAGCTGTGTCCCATGCCTTTGGCATTGTTCCAAATTGAGCTAGAGAAAAGATTTTGCAGTCTTGGTCTAATTAGCTGAGTAGTGTATTAAATGTTTAGATTAGTATCCTCACTTCCTAGGCATTTTTTTCCTTATTTACAATAAAGAATACATGACACTAAATGTGTCTGCAGGTAGAACTGTAGCTTGCTAAACAGCTCTTTTTGGTAACAGTAAAATACTGTGCCCTGTTAAACTCCCCAGGTAATTTCACCTTGAGGCAGGTGGAAACTTGATGAAGAAGAAGCTTTGTTCCAATAAATGTTTGAATTTCACTTTCCTGTAGTCATGTTTCTAATTTCTTGCTTTGGCTTTACCAAGTGCTGGTATTTCTGAGTTGATAGCCTCAGGAGATTTTAAGGGGGTGCTGTGACTACTTCCAAATTGGTAGAGAATCTCCTGTTGAAGCTTTTAGCTTCCTTTTCCTTGTCTTTCTGTTCTAGCATTTCTGACTGACTTAGATATTTTTTTTTTAAATAGATCAGTCATTGTGGGGGAAAGCTTATCAAGGGTCTGACTTCATCAAAACATGCTCTGGCCACAATGAGTGTTAGATTTTCTGCAACATCAATGAAGGTGAGTCCCTACTTCTGGTGAGTGTTCAAAGCACACAAAAAAACAACGTGCACATTGTAGAAATATCCATTTGGAGTCCATGTACTTTTTCTGTACTGCCTGTTGCAGGTTCTGCTTTTAAAACCATGAAACTGAAAGGGTTTGCTAACCTTCTAGAATCTCAGCTTTAAGTGGAGGAGATGTTTACACGAGTCCCTTCACAAGACCATTTCTGATGCTTTTATTGGAATGTATGCTTCTGTTATTCATCCAGAACTGGCTGCATACATCTTAGTCTTCAGGCTTGGATTTGGCAAGTGATGTCTAGTAGCATTGTTCTCAGTCCTTCTATTGTTCCTGCACATTGCCCAATTGGGATTGGGTGCTAGTGTTGGAACTCACACCCTCTAAATCTAAAATAATTCTGACCCAGTCAGCTCATGTTTTAAGACTTAACTTTAACTATTAAGCTTTAAATTGTCCTTGCTTACATAAGATTGTTTGGATTGTTTTCAAAACTATTAGCTTTCACTGAAGAAGTAAGCATAATATTTTACTGTGATTGTCTTAAATAGGAAATCCTGGTGCCTGAGGCCTCTGAGTTTGATCAGTGGGAGCCAGAGGGTGCAACCTCAAGTTGTCCAGTGACAGCAGTTATCCCCACTTGGAGAACTTTAACAACTTTGGATATGAGTCACAATAGCATCTCTCAAATTGATGATTCAGTGGTAAGAAATTTTTTCTTTTCTGGAAAAAAGTATGACTGATCTTCTGTGGCGCATTACACAGCAGGGATTTTGCATTTGTTTTACATCTTTTTTTTGTCTGAAAGATTTTCAGTTGCACTTTATATTGATTAGCTACAGAAGTTAATGCCTGGGAGACCTTTTCCTCTACTGCTTGGATATTTTCTTTGCTGAAGGAGAGAAGCTTGTCATCCTGTACTCTAAGCAGCACTTCCACTAATACTCTTTGAAACATGCTATTACTGTTTACATTAGCCTTAGGCCACTTACAAACTTTTTTAAAAGAACAAAACACTTCTTGGGTTCAACTTTGGTGTGTTATCAAGGCTGAAGCTTCCTGCACAGTTAAAAACGTGGGGATTTCTTGCAGCCTTCTTGACATCAAAACAATATGAAGAGCGTGGAAACAAAATATGGAGTGTTTTGCTGGTATCTTAGAATTGTTTTGTAAATCAGTTAATACTGATTCATCACAAGAATGTGTCAAATATGAACATAGTTCTTGAACTGCTCTAGTGGAGCAGGAGATGGTTGTCTCTAGCTCAACTACAGAGTATGGACTTGGAGCACAGTAATCTTGTTAAGCATTTTTTTTGATGTAGACTTGGGGTTCTTCAAGTCTGAGTCTAGGCATTAAATACAAGGCAAATAATTGAGATAACCAAAATAAAGTCAATGCAGGTACACTGATGTCAAAATTCAGCCTCAAATTCAAGGTTTGAGTCATTCAAAAATAAGCTTTCTGGGTTAAAGTGCATTTTCAAGATATATTTGACTTTGTAATGCTTGGCTAGTATAATCAAAACAGAAAGAGATCACTCAACTTCTGGTTTTTGGTACTACAGTGTTGATCCAGGTTTCTGTGTAATGTAGATATGCTCGTTTGATAAAATGGAAACACCTATTGAGTTTGAACTACAGGTAATGGGCCTAACTGGGAGCAACATATTTGTCTTCAGTGAAAAACTAGGTTTCAAATTAAAACTTAACCATGCTCCTCAGAGTAACCTGGTTTTCTTAAGAGCACGTTTCCACTCTTTGGTTGCACTATGTCATATGGAATGCTTTTTTAATACCAACAGCTGAGAAGAGACTGCATTGGATGATACCTTTCTTCTGTTTATTTGTTGGCTGATAACTAAGGAAGTATGGTCTGATTTATAAGCCAAAATGCATTTAATACATGCTTTTTTTAATCCTCTTCTAGAAACTAATTCCAAAGATTGAATTTCTGGATTTGAGTCACAATGGGGTGTCTCTGGTAGAAAATTTGCAGGTAAGTGATGCTTTTGAAGATGATTTTTTTGCCCCCACACTGCCTGAGGCCTTAGAACACAGATTTTCTTGCTTCAGAATTTTGTTGTTCATGTTCCTCATTGAGACTCGTTTAAACCCAAATAGCTTATCCTCAATAACATCAAATATTCTTTTGATGGTGCATTTTTCATTTGCTCTGGATGTTTTCATTTCTTTGCCAATATGGTGCTTGGTTAAATTCATTCACTGCCAGCTGTATCTGTGGGTTGGTAAAACTGCGGTTGAGGCAGCTCCCTTTCTACAGGCTTGAACCTGTGCAATGAACAATCTCATGTATGTATGAAAACAGCTTCACAAACAAATGAGCAAGCCATAATAGATTGATTTTAATTAATTGGTGTATGACATGGATTTTCTGTGCTTTTGTAGCATCTTTACAACCTTGTTCACCTGGACTTATCCTACAACAAGCTTACATCACTAGAAGGTGTTCACGCAAAACTGGGAAACATCAAAACTCTGAATTTAGCAGGAAATCAGCTGGAAAGGCTGTGTGGTCTTAACAAACTGTACTCATTAGTCAACTTGGATCTGAGCAACAACAAAATAGAGCAGGTAACTGCTGATTTTCAGTGTCAAACTGAATTGTGCTTTAGAGACAAGCTTCTAGCAGGTGAAACTGCAAATAAGTGGCTGTGTTGATTTTTTTTCCTGGTTATCATATGTAATTTATGGAAGAAATGTTCAATCTTTATGCTTGTTTTCATTTAGCCAGTCTGTATTCATCCTTTTATTCAAAAACTTTCAGATTGATGAAGTGAAAAACATAGGAAGCCTCCCATGCTTAGAAAAGGTGGTGTTATCCAGCAATCCACTGAGCATCATCCCTGATTACAGGACCAAAGTACTTGCTCAGTTTGGGGACAGGACCTCAGAGGTAAGCCACAGTGCACTTCCTTTGAAGAGCATTTGAAAAAAAAATTTTAAATCCTGCTGAGCAAAGTATTATGAATATTGTAAAAACCTGGTGAGTTTTTAGCATGTGTTGAAGAAAGTCTTTAGAGAATGAAATTATACTAATGTTATTCAACTGTGCTCCTGGATCGCAATGCAAATTTATCCTGTCTTTCTTGGGTTAGAGTATGCTAATATTGAAACACTGTTGTGCTAGAAGGTTATTAACTCTAGGCAGAATTTCTGAGGCTGCATTACATTGATATCGTGCTAGAGCAAGGTCTAACAGGTTTTGAGTAATGGTCACAGAAATGCACGTAGTTTGTGTTAAGCTAAGAGAACTTTTTTTACATTAACAAAAAAATTAGAGCTGCCTTATTTTCAATATTTTTAGATGTTTTACCTTTTTTTAGGTCTGTTTGGATAACATTGTTACCACAGAAAAGGAACTAGACACTGTGGAAGTGTTAAAAGCTATTCAAAAAGCAAAAGAGGTGAAATACAAACTGAGCAACTCTGATAAAAAGGTGAGTTCGGTGCTGTGGGAGGAGTAGAATGCATTGCATACAAAAAAGCTTACAAAAAGACTTCTATATACTACATCTAAGTGGAAATCATAAAATCTCTTCAGCATTAAAGTTTTTTGTGCTTTCTTTGTGCTTTAATGTGGTATGAATGTTTTAATGTTGCTTTTTTTTCTATTTAGTTTCTGATGTAATTTCAGTAATTATCAGACCCTCCTTTTTGTGCTGGCTTGAGAGAAAGGAAGTGGGAGGAAAAGATTTAATGGTGTACACTATGAATATGCAGTTGAACTTAACAGTCATATTTTACATCTTACACAAATGTTCCAGAGGTGTGATTTTACTGCGTGTTGCATACTACTGAAATGACTTTCCCAAAGTTTCTAATTGTGGGATTTAGCAGTGGGAAAGAATCAGAAATATGAATCCTCGTTGCCTTCTCTTGTGTGTCTGTGTTGTTGTTAGTCTTGCTTTGGCAATAAACTTATCAGAACCTGTTCTGTCCCTACAGTATAGAAATCCTGTTTACATTCTGTTGTGGTTTGTGAAAGTCACTGCTAGTTTTGTCAAAATAGTCGTTAGTCAGCGATCAGAATTACTTTATTACATTAATTCTTGGTGGAATTCCACTTAGTGTGAAAATAGAAACTTCAGAGCATGTGACACTACCCCTCTTCCATCCCCCAAAAAAGTTATTTTAATTCAGGATCTAGTGTCCTGTGTATTTAGTTTTTCTTTAATCACTGCATACTTTCTTTATTAGATCAGTGAGGACTCCAGGCTCACTGCTGCCAGCTCCAAATCAAACTGTTCTTCTCTTACTGTTCGTCCTTCCTCTCCCTCTCTGCCTCGTCCTGTCAGCTCCAGCCAAGGTAATCATGTATGTATCGTGCTGCTGGGCTGAGCCTCTTGGTTCTGCTTTTCTAAGCTGCATTGATATACATGAATATTATGTGCATGGATATAGGGCTTATCAAGACAAAGCAGAAAGACCTGGTAGTGTTGACTTAGAAAGTGGAAGTTGTTTGTATGTGAACCATGCAAAACTGACCTGTTGTTTCCCACGATGTTCTTTCTCTGGGGTGGAAGTTTGGGTGCAGGACTTCTTACTGCGTTGCCCTGCAGAAATCACCAGCAGAGGACTATGTATCTTTTCCTAGTTTAGACATATGCCTTAATGGCAAACTATATCACCTATAGATGTGTTTTAAAATTCCTTCTCTACCTATTCTTGATCTGCAAGATATAAGCTCAAACAGGATATGTTCTGGTACTGCTTTTTTGGAAGAGTTGCATTTCTGTCAAACCAGAAGGAAGATAGAAAAATGAGTAAGACAGTTGTGAGGTTTAGTGTTCTGGCTGAGGATGTGATTCCAGTGTCCCTGTGGTGCTCTACAGCACCTCCTGACCCTACCTGGGAATTATGTTTACTGTTTCAAATTATACCTGTTGGGTTAGGAACTTAGAAGAGTGGCTTATCTTTCATCTTTTGCAGAAATCCTTAAGTCTGATTTGTGACTATTAGTTTCTGACTGATAGAAAAGATAAAGCTACTTCTGGCTTTTTCCTGATTGAAAACTTGAAGTACAATAGAATATCAGTAGTGAGAGAAGACTTCATAACTCTTTAAAAGAGCAGGGATTGTATTATCAGCAATTCAGGGTGGAACACTTCTTTTCCCAGTGTGTCAGTGGATTGGTGGATGGGGGAAGAGTAGCATGCCTGGAAAGCTTCATCTTTAAATAAAGTCCAGTGCTGTGATTTCTGCAAAATATGTAGAGGTTTCTTAATTCTCTAAAATATTAAAATGGTTCTGACAACAACTGTATAAAGGACAGACAGTTTAGATACAGATTCAGTTGCTATTTTTGTGATTCCTTTGCCTTTGTAACCCTTCTAGATCACCTGCCACCTGCAGGTAAACTGGTTTTTCCAAAATGAAGTCAGTGCTTGCTTTAAAGTGTGAAGTGTTTAACAGGATTGGCTATAAAAATGCATGCTGGAGATCACTATGAGTGTGTAAAAGTTACTCGGTCCTTCTATCACAGTAAATGCTTAGGAGCAAGTGGGTATTGGGAGAGAAAAATCTGGATTTTTTCTGAAGTATTGGGGAGTTTTATAGAAAGGCTGATTCAAGGTTTATTTACTATAGTCCTTTTATATAGGGTTTCTTAGTAGGATCTTGGGGAAGGCTCTTATAGTGGGGAAAATGGGGACTGGACAGGCTTTTTCTCAGTTTTAACCATAGAATTTGACATGTCTTGCTATCAAGGGTTGTTTTTAAAATGCTGGCTTTGTAAAATCTTTTTTAAAAATGGAAATATGCTAGGCAATTAGTTTCACTTTTAAACCTTGAATCATGAATAATGGAATCAATTTCCCGATATGCTATTTCTATGAATTGTTTTCTCTGCAGTTCTTCTAGACACCATCTGTTTCCGTAACATATTATTCACATTAAGTATCACTGGCAAATGGCTTATGGAAAAAGATTAAATATTTATATAGGAAACAGAAAACCAAAAATAATGCTGTCATGTTCTGGTTTTCCTGTTAATTTGAGTTTCCTTCTTGCTAACACAGTATTTTGTTCAAGTAATAAATACCTCTTTTTTTTCCTCTGACTATGAGAGAGTTTGAAACAATGTACAAAACTTTAGTATCAATCCAGGAAGATACGTGCAGGAGTTTTTATACCTCACCCAGAAACACATCCACGCTGTAATTCTGTTTATATACTTGAGCTGGCTGGCTCAGTGGTAATACTGAAAATTGATTTGCTCTGTTGCATCAGTGTGATGCTGTGAATAGCAAACAGGCAAAAAGTCCTGTGTCCCTGAAAACGTTGGCTTATATACACTCATAAGTGTTCACTGATTCAGCTTTGAACCCTTCAAAAAGGTTCTGAATCAGGTGAGATAATTGTCTGAGTGGCATACGAGGGACCGGACAGTCTGAAGGTTTGTTGAAAGGTTTACACTTGAAGCCTACCAAAAATTTGGGAGAATGCTACAAAGTTCATAAAGAATGCTCTGCCATGGTTTTGCCAATCCCGGCAATGTTCTGGTGAAAATAAGTGTTAGTATTAACCAAACTGATTAGTTCTGGTAAAACCAAATCATGTGAAGAATTCTTACACCAGGTGTTGAGATTTAAATTGATTGTTAGGTTTAAAAATGAGCTTTAGCAATCTTCAGTGCAACTTTCAGTGCAATTAAAGATACTCCTGTAATTACACTAAGATTCTGCCTGCTTTTGTTTTGTCCTGGCTATTATGTGAAGATACCCTTTAGCTTTATTGACTTATGATCCACTTGTTTGGCATAGTATTAAACATTCTTTTTTCATTTCAGTGATTTTTAAGAATTTTTCATGTTTGTTCTAGAAATGATTTGTGAAGAAACAGTCCTAGCCAGCAGTTTTTTGCAATCCAGTAGTTTGACTCCTACAGACCATACAGTTCCCCAGAGATGCTTTGAAATACCGGACTCCAGATGCAAAACTCAGGTAATTGCTATCCTTCTGTGTATCTCCTGGTGGTTTTAAGTGTTCTTCCAAGCTTATTTCTGAACATTAAACTTCTGTTTTTGTAGTAATCCATAGCAAAGCTTTTTGATTCTCAGAGCTATTATAATGGAAAAAAGGTAGCCCCAAATTTGAGTCTAGGGGTTGGTCTACTTTGTAAATTAAATGCGTAATCCAAGTTTACCAGAGTTGCAGAGTGTTGTTGTCACTGTCATGATTTTGAGGTGTTTAGCCAGTATTAGAATCATGTCATTTAATATCCACTTAGATACCAAGAGCAAGACTTTTATCCTATGACAATATCAGTTTTTGAAAGGTGGTTCTCTTACTAGAGTGGAAGATTCTTCCTCTTGTCAATAGGTAATGTCCTTAATTTGTCTCCTTTGTACTCCTGCTGTTTGATAACTTCTGTATTGTGATTTCATGTGTTGTATTGGAAACACTCTTCACATGCATGGCTTCAAGGAATGAGACAGCAAGACTTGGGGAAATCTTCTATTCATTAAGGAGCATCTGAGAATCCCCAAAGGACAGCTGTTCGGCTGCCCATGAGTACAACAGTCAGGACTTGGTAGTTAGTTGGGTAGCTTTAAAAAGCAGGAGCCAACATGAATTTTGCTTTTCATATATGCTGCAGTCGACAGTAGCTGAAAGGAGTCGATAGCTTCCTGATGTTTTCTTCTCCTTAGGCATCTGACTCCCTATGGGATTCATGCAAAGAGCACAGAAGTGGTCATCCTATGTGGTAAGCTAGATACTTAAGTTCTGGTTTAAATCCTCTTGGGTGACAACAGGGGATGATGCATGTAGAAACCTGCCCTTTAAGGCAAAATGGTCTCTTTTACTCTCTACTGCCTTTGTGCTTTCAACCAAAATAGTTTCATGGTGTAAAAGGTTATTTTTAACATTTGAACCCTGGAATACAGTTGCTAGTCTAAAGCTTAGCAGTAGCTGTGTTGTAAAGTGCTTTACCTTGTACGGGTATGCTTTTTGGGGATGGGAAACAGCAAGTCAAACACTTCTGGTTTTACTTTCCACAAAATTACGTGCTACCCAGCCTTTCAAATCAATGGCTGTGTGGAGTACAAAGTTATCTTACAAAATTATACTGATTTAGCTGTAGTAGCAAGAGTAAGCCTTAAAATCCTGAGAAGCAGCATCATGAATTGTAGGTAGCTATGACTGCTTTTAAACTCAAGCTTATACTTACTGTGGCTTTTTATGTCTTTTGAAGCTTGGAGCATTCAGAGGAAGAACACTTTGCAGTGCCTGACCCCTGTAACACCATCATCTTGCCTTTTAATTGTATGTCATACACTGCCACAAACCAAGATTTTATCCAGCATCTTTCTGCCTTGATAGTGCAGACTGTACAGAGATCACCCCCCTCCTTTACAGAGAATAAAGGAAGCCCTCCAGGTGATTCCAGAACCACAGACAAAGAAGATGGATATTTTGAAATGGGGCTTCATGAAGGAGATCAGGCTTTTGACCTCAGCACTACTTCAGATATTCAATCATCTGACAACATAGCAGTGGAGAATGTTGACATAGTCAAAATTCTCTGGAGTTTTTCTATTCATATTCATAAAGAACTCAGGCAGTTTGCTTCCTGTTTGGTCTTGACTGATGATATGCTAGCTGTGTTTGAGATTCCTCATCAGGAGTTGAGAGGAAATTGCCAGTACATCCCTTCTGCCTTGAAATTAACGCTGTGGTTTCCATATACTGATCTAACAGAATTTGGCTTTCTGCTGCCAGAAATCTGTTTAACACTGAAGCTGAAAAACAGTGACAACTGCTTGTTTATTGTTTCAGACTCCCAGAATCTTCAAGACTTTTATTCCTGTTTACACACCTGTTGCTCTCAACACTACACAGTGTTACCAGCCTCCACATTGTACTGTGGAAAAGCAAACCTCCAAGAGTTTCTCTGTCAGCTTATGGAATTGAACTGCATTTCAGCAGATGATGTTGAAATAAAAGGTTATTTCCCAACATATCTTGTTTATGGGAATAAAACTGATGTTCAGAAAGTCTTGCACCAAGCAGAGTCAGCTGGCAATAACAAAGAATGGTCAAAAAATATTTTCTGTTCTGCACTTTATTCTTCAGTGTATAAATCTTCTGACCAGGGTCCCTGCGTGGTCCATCCGTGTTGGATATTTCTAACACCCCAGCATTTGTACATAGTAAAGGTGGATTTCAGTTTACTGCCAGGTAAATGGGTAGGCACAGAAGAGCTGGGAAATGTATTTAAGCTGAACAGGATTCCATTGGCATCGCTTGTGTTGCATCCGACTCGTGGTTCCATCCAGCAGAAGGGTTCTTTTTTGGATGGGCATGTGCTGGAGTTGCTCGTTGGATACAGATTTGTTACAGCAGTGTTTGTTCTACCTCATGAGAAATTCCACTTCCTAAGAATCTACAGTCTTTTAAGGACACTTCTGCAGGATGTTAAGACTATTATTATTTTCAGAGCTTCAAGCAAATCAGATCCTGTAAGAAATCATGCCGTGGAGGCAAACAGACATGGCCAGTCAGCAAGGTAACAATTCCCATGAGAGGTCTGTCACACAGTGCTGAAGTGAATGTGGCCTAGCCAGTTTGCAGTTGTCATTGTAATTGGTTTTAGCCTGTAGTATTGAAGCAGTGCCTTTTCATTCTGCTAGTCTGTAGTATGTGTGAGTCCTGGACTGTACCTGTCTACTTTTTTCTATTTTGTTTGGTTGTTGCAATGTAAAGTGTATTTTTGTATGAAAGAATTCCTATTTTATGTGCTTGCAGGCTGAGGTGATGAGATTGACAGCTATGCTCAAGATAAATTGTTTAAAGTAAACTAAGAACAGAAGTTTCTTGTTCCTAATTTCTGACTGAAATATAAAGTGTTAATTCTTGTAGGGAAGAGCTGCCTATTTCCTAAAATGTTAATGGTGTGTTTTCTGGGTCTCATTTAGCTTTTGTAAGCCTCATCTGATGCTGTCATCTTTATATCCATCTGAATTTCTTATTCAGAAGATAACAGAAGATAACCAGATTCCTGTTCACCTTCACGTTTCCGTGTCTCTGCAGTATGTGGCTGGGCTGAAGGGAAATGCCCTAGTTGAGTTTTTCCATGGCAACATTGCCGAGGTATTGTGCCTAGCCCATGTGTATAAAAAGATGCCTTGTGGTCTTCCAGTACTAGACAATATTTTAAAAAAACCTTTTCTGATCAAAGTTAAAAACAAGAGCTAGGCTGTGTGAAACCTGGAAGAGTTTTGGTCAAAACCCAGTTTGTTACACCATTTTGGGGTCCCTGCTACACCCGTTGGGATCCTGCCAGGTGTATTCTGCCTTCAGATGCAGAGCAGGAGAATACATTAGCGTATGGCTTGAAGATACAATTACTCCAAGAATGTTCCTCTTTTCTTCGAAGTGACAAAAGGGAAGAAAATAACTGGAGTGGAATTATTTTGTGATGGTATCTGTCTACATCGATAAATAAGTGTCCTGATTCATTTGTGTAATATGAGTGTGTGAATACAACACACGTACATAGCTGTAGGTGCTTGAGAAACACCAGCAGATAAACTTAATTTCTGAAAAACAGGTTTATAGTCTGTGGGGAACATTAAATGTACAGATCTTACCTTAAATTCATGATATGGCTTTTTGATAAATCATTATTAGAGTACAAATGTCAATTGAAAAGCTAATTGAGAAACAGATTTTTTTTTTTTATTCGTTTCCAAATTTTAAGCACAAGTTGTGCTTCTCTTCTTACACCAGAAGCTGTTAAAGAAAGCAGGTGACTTCTGTGAGGACTTAGAGTAAGCTGACCAAGCTAGAAGCTGGGAGGATGCCCGGCTAGAACAGCAGCTGTAGTAGCAAGCTGTGCTTCTCTCCTCTCTTGAGGATCTTTGAATCCAACCCATTGCTAGCATCTGAAGGCTCAATAGATTTGTTAAGGTTTGGGAAGCACTGCTTGTCTGTTGACTCAAATTGTCCACAGTGTCTGTTATAGAAAGTCTTATGCAATAGGTGTTTTTATTATTTCTATTTTTGGTCAGAAAACAAGGAATAGTTAAACCACAACAGAAGAATAACTTTCTTACATAAACATGAGACATTTTCAGTAGACTGCTATTGTGTTCACCTCGAAGTTGCTGCTTTTAATGGATTTGAGATGAACTTCTGCTCTTTGACTATAGCACCTTCAGATCCTTCAGATTTTGAAATTGTTTTTCTAGTACTCTAAAGTTGCCTCTAAGGTGATGAAACTATCTGAAATACCAGCGTGCGAGTTGTTTACAAAGTACAATTTACACCTTAGGTGGAAAATGAAGAGCTGAGGCATCTCATGTGGTCTTCAGTTCTGTTTTACAAGACTCCCACTGTGGAAGTGATGGCTTGTGTGCTTCTCTCAACAAAAGCTATCTACTTTCTGCTGGATGATTCTTTCATTCATGCTGATGAGCACCAGTCAGGTAAGATAGTTATTTACACCCTTTAAGAAGGTTGCCAGCTTAATCCCTGTCTGTCTTCAGTTTAACTACTAATTTTGGTCAATACTCTTATTTGGACATCCTAGTTGCGGGAGAGAATGGCAGTTTGCCCCATGCAAAATACTTGACATGAGGGTTTTATATTCAAAAAACAGGGTCTTGAGTCATGGCTGCTTCTCAAACAGCCCCTTCCATGTGCCATTGTGTCTTAGCTGTTATTCCACAGTCCCTAGCATCATCTGGGCAGCTAAAGGCCCTTTCATAACTGGAAAGGCAAGGGAAGGGTGACCTTGAGGCAGCTAGGATAGGGTTAGTTTATACCAGCAGTTGAGACCACAGCAATGAAGGACTGTTGTTTACACCCAGCCTCTCCACCCCGCAAATAGGAAGGAGAAAAGGGAGAAAAATACAAAACCCCAGGGGCTGAGGTAAGGAGAATTTAATACAACAGTGCGAAAGGAGCAGTAGTCAAAACCAATAACAATAACAGTAATGAAACAATATTTAGAGCAAGTGATAGAAAGTACAGACCAAGTTAGCTCTGAATGGAAACATGGCCAAGGCCTGGACCCTGGCCTGCTCCCAACCCTTCTGTCATGGGCATGACATCAGCATGGTATTGAATAACCTATTGGCTGGTTCAGCTGTCTGTCCTGGCTCTGGCCCTCCCAACTTCTGGTGATAATTTCCCTTATCCTAGGTAAACCCAGGACAAGGGGAATGAAACTCAGGGTGTGTACCAAAGTTGGGTGAGTGGCTTGTCAATACACCTGCTGATTTAAATCTGTGATGTGATGGCTACTTCAAGCAGTGCTGCTGACAAGATTTGGTTACTAGCCACTATTCTCATTTTGTTGTATCTTCCTTCAAGTGTGATTTTTAATATGAAAATTATATGTACAGAAGGAATCTTTTTTCTTTTGACTTTTTATTGTATATCCTTTTTCAACAGATTATTGGAACAAAGAAGACTCAGAGTGTGAAAATAGCTCTTTCCACCTGTCTTGCTGCTTTGTGCTGAAACTTAATGACCTGCAGTCAGTAAATGTTGGCCTGTTTGACCAATACTTCCGAATCACTGGTGAGTGTATCTTGTGCTTTAAGCTTTTTCAGTTCTATTTTGTCTATTTAATCTTCTCTTAGATGGATTCTTGTCTGTACTTTAATACTGAAATGGAAGAGTATATTTTGTTGCTTCTTTCTCTGAAAAGAAATCAAGTTAATGTAACACTAGTGCTGTAGCAGTAGCCTGGTAGTACTGTCTTGTAACATCTTGTAATTGAGGTAACTGGGAAGCTTTAAGATCAATTCATTGAATTAATTGAAGAGGTGCTTTTAAAAATTCTCCTGTCTTAATGACACATCAAAAGGGAGGTCTAAAGACTTTCATGTCATTCTGAGGTGTTGGCTTGCAACAGAGTAAAATCAAGGTGCTGTCCATACTGCAAAATGTGTAGTTGATGG
Organism: Merops nubicus; assembly: GCF_000691845.1. Lineage (NCBI taxonomy): Eukaryota > Metazoa > Chordata > Aves > Coraciiformes > Meropidae > Merops > Merops nubicus. Next base: position 27,170 of record NW_008609480.1, read on the forward strand.
TTGACTTTTTGACTGGAAAATGAGGCCTTAAAGTTTACAAAAGGTGATGATGCCAGCTTAAAATGTAATGCAAATAACATGAGTTAAGTTTCTGGGCTGGTATTTTGCCCCAGAATCCCACTACATGAGGTATATACCTTCCTGTGTTCTAAAACAACTTCTGTGTTGAGACCTTGATGGGAATAAAAAAAAAAAAAAAAAACAAACACGTTTGTCTTGTGGAAAGGATTTAAGTGACCTTACATATAACAAGTTCACAGAGAAAACTGGGGGCATTTTTTCTATAATAAATTGTAGAAGTAAGGTGACAGCAAGGTTGAACTCCTGCAGCAATAGTTGAACAGTTAAATTGTAAGAGTACATAATTTAAATCAAGATAAATTATTTCTTTAGTAGAATCTTTAGAAATCTCTCAAAAAATAATCTTTTCCAAGGGTGTGAAAGCTTTCTTAATAATGATGCCTGTTTTCAGGAGAAATAATTCTTGAAAAACTGTTTTTTTGATGACAGTTGCATGTTGGTTGAAGAAATAATGCCACATACAGATGTGTGAGTTGTTTATATTCTGTCGTCTCTTCAGGTCACTCAGCAGATCATATAGTCACCTGCCTGACAAGAGATAGTTACAACACTCACACCTTCATACAGCAGCTTATGGCAGTTCTGTCACTGCTTGCACGCACACCTTCACCTGAACCAGTAGACAAAGACTTCTACTCTGAATTTGGGAGTAAAACAACAGGTAACTGGTCTTTTCTACATGTCATAAGCTATTTAGGCACTGTATTTAGGGCATCATCTAAAGTGTACTGATTAAATAAACTCTTTTGAGGGAAATTTATGCATTGCTCCCTACTTGATACTCTAGCCAAATTCCATTACTTTAATGATAGAATCATTAAGGTTGAAAAAGATCTCTAAGGTCAAGTCCAGCTGTCAACCCAGCACTACCATAAGCACTAAGCCACATCCTGAAATACCACCTCTGCATGTTTTATTAACGCTTCCAGGGACGGTGACTCCACCACCTCCCTGGGCAGCCTGTTCCAATGCCTCACCACTCTTTCGGGAAATAAATGCTTCCTAATCTTCCTAATATCCAATGAAAAACTCCCCTGGTGCAACTTAAGGCCATTTCCTTTTGTCCTATCGCTACTCTTGCATATTATCTTACATATGCCTTATCTGAACAGAATTGTTCAGTACAACCAGTCCTGCCCATGTGAAGCTAGTGATGGCTTCCTGGCTTCCTGAGTCCAGTACTTTCTACACAATATTTTGGGATGTGTACTAATGTAGCTCCCACTGCAGGTTTCAGCCTAACCTATAAAGTCTTGCAAGTCATCAAAGAGTAGTGAAGGTAACAGCCTGAAAGTTAATTTTTTTTTTTTTTTTTTTTCCTCACATGATCAAATAAATCCTGTCATTCTTTGAGAATGTAGTGAAGTGAAAACTAGACTGTTTTAAGGTGTGTTGTGTTCAGTTCCAATATTAGGTGAAATTTTCTTGCTTAGATTTCTGAAAATAGTTGAAGGCACAAAAAAAAGCATTTTCCTGAAGAGTGCTTGTTATTTTTAGTGTTTTAAGGAGAAGCTGTGTAGAGAAGAGCATCTGTGTCTCTCTGCTTAAAAGAAAAGTGTGTCCAGTGATCTGATAATGCTTCCAGTGAGTTTAGGAGTGAGGAGTGGGAAGGAGGCAGGGGAGATGAGCTGGTAGGGAGGGGTATAGCCTCTGTTATGAGAATCCTGCTGTATTTCATTTAACCTCTTCTACCATTGCCCTGAACTACTTGTATGGTTAGAAATTTGCAGAAAAGTATGTTGGCCATGCAGGAGAGATTCCCGTAGAGATCTGCAATACAAATACCATTATTCTGATAATGTAGAGAAGTAAAACCTTATCTGAAGAGACAGAAAGCTTCAGCCAACTGTCAAAGATTAGAAAGTATGGTATAGTGCTAAATACAGCTGTAATGTATGTTTCTTGCAGGAAAAGTGGAAAATTATGAACTGATTCACTCTAGCAGAGTAAAATTTATTTATCCGAATGAAGAGGAAATGGGGGACCTTGCTTTTCTAGTGGCAGAGAAGATGGATGTTTTGACTAATCTTCAGTCCCTCAACATCCTTCTGTATGTATTGGCGTTTCAAGTAACTCATGTCGAAGGATCTGCCCAAAACACTAGTTCGCTTCAACCTAAAACACTTATATTAACCAGCTCTGATTTGTTCCTCTTTGATGAAGATTATATCAGTTACCCACTACCTGAATTTGCTAAGGAACCACCAAAGAGAGATAAGTACCAGCTTGCAGATGGAAGACGAATCCGGGATTTAGATCGAGTGCTTATGGGCTACCAGATGTATCCACAGGCCCTTACATTTGTTTTTGATGATGTTCAGAATCAGGATCTGATGCATAACTTAACACTGGATCATTTTGGAGAAACTGATAATGCCCCAAAGGGAAATGCTAAACAAGAAGGCAGCAAGAGCAGAGAGATCCAATGGTACATCTTTATCCCAAGTGCAGAAAGCAGGGAGAAATTAATTTCCTTGCTTGCGAGACAGTGGGAGATCCTGTGTGGTAGGGAGCTGCCTTTGGAACTGACTGGGTAGTTACTGCACAGCAAAGTGCTGTGCAGTTCTAAACTCACTTCTAAGGTAAAGCACAGTGCTTGAGCAGGTAGCTCTTCAGTAGAAAAACAGTACGTGGCAGGCGCTGACCTCGACTCCTTTGCTCCCTAGTGCAGTGAACATTTACTAGTACATAGAAATACTCTGAAGTGTTAACTGGGAACTGAACTACTTGTAAAGTCTATTTTTTATGCAATAGTATATAGTGAAAAAAAAATCATAACACATCCTGGGAAACTGTATGGAAAAATTAAGGAGTCAACACTAGATATGCTGTTGTCTAGGGCTGTTAAGGTTTCCACTATTTTTCTGTATATATCAGTCTTGCTGTTCTATACAAATTCTAATGTGTAAATAAGGGTAAATGCTTGTGTATGTTCAAGTGCAATGTTCTTTGTACAAGAAGTATTTTGGGTATGCTGCTAATGCTTATTATTTAATGATCTTACAATTTTACATATGTTTTTTGCTGAGGCCAAATGTGATTATTTGCTGTCAGTCATGAATTTAGCAGTAAAATTTGAGCCCCAAGCAGGTGACAAATTTCCATATGAAATTTTAACGGGCATTCTATTCCCTTAGCCTAGGATATAGAAGAATTGCTTGTTAAAGCTACACTTGGTATTGTCTTGAAAGTGGAAATACCCAGTGTGGGTATATGAGTATTTTGTCAGCAAGTAATGAATTTGTATCTCTGAACACAGTCTTTCTTTTGCCTATCTTGTCAATACAAATAAAGTGTAATTTGACAGTTTTCTGTTGCCCTTGTCTTTATTCAGGTTTATCTTGTGTTTGCAGGATACCATGTGGCAGTTCAGCAGCACGTGTTCCTAGAATGTATTGTAAAGTATGAAATGTGGAGTAAGGTGAAAGAAGAGAGTAGTTTATTCTACTACGGCAAGTTTGACCTAGTCAGAAATAGAGCTGGGTCATGGAAACTGAGGATCTGCAGCTTCTAAACACAATTTAAGGAGTATTTATTTCAAGTATTATTGATTCTCCATCACATACGAGGGATTTGCTTTCCAGGCTGTCACGTTTAACTTGAATATTACTGTGCCCAGCAAGTCTTAGCCTCTCCCGTGACAGTAAAACCCCTGCTCACTGTTATGAAGACAAACAGTGAGACTTTGAAAAAGACTGTTCTATGTCCACTGGGATTAAGAAGGGAAGAACAGTTATGTATGTGCCAACCGATATTGCTTAAAACTGATTTTTTAAGTTGGAAGAGACTTCCGGGGATCCAACAGTCAAGCTTAAAACAGGACAAGCTTCAGATTGCTCAGGGCCTGGTCCCAACAAGTTTTGAGCTTTCGCCAAGAATGGCGAGTCTACAGTGGCACTGGGAATTTGGTGATTCCCATGGAGTGTTTATCCATGCTGCTGAGGAGCTTGGCTGTGCTCCTTAGGCTCCTGATGGCAGGAATGTTGCAGGCAGTGCAAGGATGCCCAAGACATGGGCAGCCAGTTGAATTCTATTGCAGGATGCAGAGGAGTTCCCTAGGTGACCACAGATGAGCATTACTCCAGTGCTGCCCTGTTCAGTTCAGCAGAGGAAACCAAGACCCTCTCAAGCTTAGACTGAACTGAACAGTTAAGGTAGCTACTGTAGACTCTTAGGGAAAACCAAATTCTCCTCTACTTGAGAGCTCTTCTATTCTCTGAAGTCTCAAGGATACTTAATGTTTATGTAAGCATAAGTGTCATTAGGTAGAAAAAACTAAAGTTTTTTGCTAAAGTTTAAAGCTAAAGTAAAAATTCCAGGGATTTTATAATTTAATTGGTTCCTTCTGAATTCACTCTTCAGTGTTACCTCTGAGAATTACAGTTAAGTGATTAAGAGGAGCCTATAGCAGCTCAAATAGTCTGATCTATAAGCATTTGAGAACTTGGCAGATGAATAGATTAAGATTTATGGTTTAAGTAAATGCACAGGGAACCTGTAATATGTCCTTGGAACTGCCTGGGGTTTGAGCCAAGGTGAACTGATCTCTCTGCCTCTCATTCTAGGGCTTATACTTGTTTCTGGATAAGTCCACCCTGCTTCCATCTTATTTGTAAGCCCTGTCCTAGGGGATGCCTTGTGCTTGACACAGACCTGAGTTCTGTTTCTAAGCAACCTTTGTAAGTCTTCCATTTTCACCTGGGAAAAACAAATAACCATCCAAACCAGAAGCAAGAAATCTCCCTCTGCTGCCACCAGCTCTCTGATCCCCGGCTCTTTTGCACATGTTAAAACTTGCTGGAGTTACAGTGCTTTGTGGGTGCAAATTTCTGTTCATTCAAGTGCAATGTTAAGCTGAAGAATTTTATTCACTGCTGTTCATCAGTATCAGCCTGTTCTCTTTAATGTCTAATTTTCATGAAATCTTTCATTTCTAAATATAGGGATTTGAGTTTTCCTTGAAAAGGCACAATCATGCCTCTTTATGAACCTTCTGACTGTTCCATTTTACAAAGACTTCTCAAAGCTTTCTACAATTAGTTTCTACAGAAAGTTCTGTGCAATGAAGTGGGTTTGTAAGTGGTTGTGGTCACATAAACCAGTTTTGATTTCTTCCTCTCCTTTTGCAAGAGTGCTGTGAAACCCTGCGTGTGTATTTCTCATTTAGTAATTGTTTATGCTCAAATAGTTTAAAACTTCTAGCCCTTGTTCAACATGAAGACAATACCTGAGTAGCTGAGTTTATGACCAGATGCATGTGTAGGAAGCTGTGGAGACCTTTTTCAGGAAAGTATCCCCTAAGCCCTCTTAGACTTCCACAGTCTGGCTTTGCAGCTGATGTAAATGTATGCCACCCTAAGAAGGCCTGTGCAATTATTTATGTTCACTGTCATCTGCTGAGGCTAAAGGTTTGAAAACTTCCTTTGTATTACAATTGAAAAGTTGTAAATGAATCTCGTTAGGAAGGAAAGTAAATGATGTGCTGACCTGGGCTAAACTGCTTTCTGTGCTAGGAGACGTGACAGCGTGTGCCCTGCATCCTGTCTGTCCTGTGTCCATTCCCCTGCTGCTTTTACAGCACTGTTCTTGGCTCTGGATGTAAATACATCACTGTTCAGTACATCACCCTCTTTGACTTGTCTTCTTGTTGTCAGCCTTGATAGGAGCTTCTTAAAAAAAAAAAGTAACAGAAAATGCTGCTTCTTGCCTGAATGTCTCTGATCAAAAAATTTACTTCTGCAGTATTAGTCTTCAAACAGCAAACCTTGGGCAGAGAAGGTGCACCTCAAGGGGAAACATGAAGCTGTTGCATGGAACAGGCTACAAACTTTTGTTTCATGCTGTCTGTTTGATAGTGAATGGCATTTAGGAACTTGGAAAGCTAAAATTTCATGTGGAGAAATAAGGGATATGAATCTCATTAGGCCAAGAGGGTGCTGAACAAAGACCGTGGCCAGCACTGGAGAAACCCCACCTGAATGGGTGCATAAAGAGTAATAGCCAGAATTCCTAAGCTTGGGATACTAAGCCTTTGTGTTTTAAAACTTTAAGATCTCTGAGAGGGCAGGACAAGAACTCCAAACATCTCTATAGAGATGTTGAAAATGAGAGTTGGGATCCCACTGTCTCTGCATCTCAGCTGTGCTGTCCTCAGGCAAGTGCTTCAAGGCAATCCTTGGCAAACCACTATAGCTTGAGCCAAGCACATTACAGGCCTTTTCTGTCCATTAGAGATGATAGTGTGTGAAGGGTAAGCAGCACCACCATGGGAAAACACTGCCTCTGGTCGTGCTGTTGGGAGCAGATGCCGAGTTTCATAGCTCAGCCTGTTTGTTCAAACCATTGTGTTCAGGCTTCTAATTTGTATTCAATATCCATGAGGAATTTAGTGCCTGACTCTCCCAGTACAATCCCAGAGTACTGCTTAATAGATGAGAAAGGTACAAAAGTAAAACCAAGAGGTGGGAGTAAGTAGCTGGCTTTCACTGTAGGAACGTGTGAGGGAACTGGGAGTCAATAGCAATAAACAGGCCAGGATTTACAGCATTTCTGGGCTGACATTTCTACGTCTGCCCTTCCAAGATTTTGAACTAACAGGATGTGAGAATTTCTTCCTGAGTAGCACAACAGCATTGTGCTTGGGCAGCTCTACCTGTCGGCTTGGATCTGGACCATCGCCCGTGTGCATTTGTGAGAGAGATAAAGAGACTCCTTTTTGCTCTGCAGCCCCTCTGGGGGTTTTTATTTTACCAGTGAACTTTAAATTCCCTGTTCCTTCCAACTTGCCAAGAGAAAAAAAAGTAGGATTGTGTCCTAGCCTCTGCACTAGGAGTGCAGAGGATGTGTTCAGTAAGTATGGTACAGCTGGTCCTCTTCCTACACACAAGCACTTCTGGTTGGTCTGTTTAATCCTCTGCTAGTACCTCTCCAGACTTACAGCCCTCTTGCATGCTTAGAATTTAGAGCAAAGTGACTTTATGTTCTTCCCCAGCTTTCCCAGAAGAGCAAAACAAGAGTTTCTCTCTCTCTGTGGATATAACCAAACGGTCAGTTCCCACAGAAGCTGCGTGGCAAGGTAGACTAGATGGTAAATCCCTTGTCCTGGCTCTGTAATTTCTCTAAAGATTGCTTAAACAAAAGATTTCAATAGCAGGAAATTGCCCAAGCTAGCCAGGGCTGCATGAACTTCACTGAGAAGAGCTGGTGATTCAGCATTTGAAAATGCAGCGTGTTACACAGGCAGGGAAGCTGGGAGGGTTCATACATAAATCCTTTGCCTTTACCAAGGTGACTGTTTTTTTCCCTGTGGTTGGGTAGTTTTCCCCAACAGTTTCTCAACTCAGAATGTTAATGTGTTCAGAATAAAAAATACCAGTTTTTAAAGTAATGGTAAGTTACTTTAAAGGACCCAACCTTTTATCAACACATAAAGCAAAAAGATGGAGGAAAAAAACCTTGAGCACTGCTGCTTTTCAGCAGTCTGCTGAGAATTTGGGAGCCTGAGACCACAAGGTAAATGATTAATGTTTTGTAGAAGTCACTTGTGCTTGGGGCAGAAGCTGAAGATGAGGCTTCTGAGAGCCTCGTCTGTGACTTCACCTGAAAAACTATGGGGGCAGAAGACACTTGACTGATAAGTCAACCTCCACGCTTTCCAAAGCAAACAAAAGCCCACATGCTAAACCTCACAGATAAACACACTGGCAGACCGTTGGTGGCTCCTAATGTACATTTTAAAATTGAGTTGGCTCAATCCCATTTCAATCAGACATCAACTGGGTTGTAAATGAAACTCTTCTACTGTGCCGGCGCAGTGCCACTTGCATGCTCTCTCACCAGATCTTTACAAGTCTTGTCTATAAATGTTCTTTTTGGTGAAGGCTTTTTTTCCCCAGTTTTCCTGTCTAGATTCCTTAGAAACAATCAGTTGTTGAGCTGTCTGACAGGTCTCAGGATCTTGCTTTGTGGGACTTTGGGGGATTGAAATGGGTTGTGCAGACCCCTATGTGTATGAGCTGGTCTTATACAGAAATGAGTGAGAGAACTGTTGTGGGGTTGTTTTATTAATTTATTGACAATTTGGGAGGGTGTTGGACAAAAGAGTGGAATAAAAATATCTATCCAAAGGATTTTACCTCTAAGGTATAAGCTTTTTATTGGTGTTATCCATGAGAAAATCCATCTATCTGCCTAGGAGGAGTCCATCTGTCAGAAGAGAGCAGCAACAGTGTAAGGAGCAGTAATTCATGTTTATTTTGCCTGGTTTTGCTGCCTGTGCTCTTTCCATGCCACTAGTGCCACGTTTAATGATACTGCCAAGTGGCCTGCCAGTGCGTTGGCATCTTTCCATGAGCATTATTAATGGCTCTTGGCTACCCATTAACTTGGAGGTGGTTGGTGCTTCACCTTCTTACTAATCCCCAGAATCAAGCTGATCCAGAGTTGATGCAGGTTTTGCTGTTCCATATCAAGCAGCAGTGATGAGCAGAGTAAGTTTCTGTTCTCCCAGAGCAGTTTGTACATGGTGGCTCAAACTTGCTGCCTGCGCCTCTTGCTGAGGAGAGCAGCACCTCACAGCAGGTGACTTTCTGATTTTTCAGTTTATACTCTGGTGCTGTACAACAGCACTATTCGCTGTTTGCGTTTTTAGCCTGTATATTGCTGTTGTAGTGCTTGCCTTTAAATGAGGTACGCTCAGATAAGGAAGCTGGCTGTGAACCTTTTGGGGTTGTTGTAGAGCTGATTGATTTCATTCAGACAGGAATTCCACTAAGCCTTTCTCTCTTCCTAGTTTCCTTGCAGTAGGTCAGATACAGTAATGATAAGCAGCAGTGGAAAGCCTTGGAATCGGTCTTTGTGTGCCCTCTTTCCCCTCCATCATTTTCAGCATTGAGCCATTTAGAAAGTTTGAAGAGTCATTAAAAGATGCCCATGCCTCTTCAAGTGCCTCAGGGTAAGCTATTTTCATCTTAGAAGCTTATCAGCTATCTGTGGACACTGATATCTGGTTATTTGGCAACTTAGTCTCTGTCATACAGCCAGCTGTTGGAAAAGCCATCAACCAAGCAGCAAGCATCCTTCTTGGCTGCCTGGTTTAGCTGTCTATGCCTAACAGGGACTGAGAAGCAGTTGCATTCCTCATGCCATGAAGACATGGCCAGTCTAGTACCATGACTGTAGGGAAAGGAAACATTGTACAGCTTCCATAGTAATGTCGCCCCTCTACAAGAATGTCCCCACTGTCCATTTGCAACTCTGCCATCCCACCAGAAGCTGTCTGAGCTCTGTCACTTCTGCCAGTTTCACAGATCTGCAGGGTATCAAGTGGCTTCCAGAGCTTTGTGAACCCTCTGACCATGGCAGAGTGGCCATCTTTTGGGCAGCGATGATCCCAGGGCTGCAGTTGTCCTGCAGTGGGCTGAGTGGTCAGATTGAGCTGTGGGCTGGTACTTCTCCCATGGGTTGCAGTGGACGGTTGTGTGCCTTATCTGTTTCCTGTTAGTGCAGGATATATAATAGTGCTGGCTGGTCATCATGCTGGCTGTCTCTGTAGGATGGAGGAAGAGGTGAAGCACGACTGACAGCACTGGTAAGTACAGCAGTTCTTATATGTGTTACCGTGTCTATCTGTGTGTGTATGCAGGGGGCAAAAAAAAATATTAATGCTTCCATTTATGTAAACACAATAGCTTCTAACCTATCCTGGTTTCATTTAGGCACCTTCATCTACTATTATTAAAACTAAAAGATCCCTCATTGCTCGGTGGGATTTGTTACTAACAGGAACAGTCCTTAGACTGCTCAGTACCGTTGTTTCTCTTGGCAGTGTAGGGAGACAAAGGCTGGTAAAATCTGTCAATAATCAGTTCTTGGTTGTTTGTAACATTCATAAGGAGAAGATAAGTTGCAAGACCATACCATGAGCTAGGATGTGTTTTTTTTTAAATCCCATTTTGGAACTTTCCTATTTTGAGTGCTATAACAATCTTCCTTGGATTCATCAAGCTGGCAGCAGAGTGTTTGGGAAATGATGTGTTTTGCCATTGCTGCCATAATACTTTCAAAGTGTGATGCTTTTCTTGCTGAGACGCTCAAATATTTTAAATAGCTATCAAGGTGCTTGATTGACTGATACCATGTGCTTACATTATTGCTCTGAAGCATAGTGTGTCACTCACGTTGCTTTCTCATGCATACTTTGGGACAGGCATTGGTTGGGTCTGCCTTGTGTTTGAGGTGGTGTGGATGGATTAACATCAGTGGTAAAAGGAAATTAATTTAGCCTTCATGAATTCATGGTATTTAAGTTTGCCCATTGGATTTGCCTTCAGTTAAGCATACAGTTAACCTTTTTTCATTCCAATTAGTTGAAAACTAAGGATTTCCTTCCTTCTGTTTTGAACTGATATGTAAGAGGAAATCCGTAGATGTTCCTGTTTTGAGTAAACCTTTTACTAAGGAGTTCTGCTTGTGCCTTTAAAAAAAAGAATAGAAAGAAAGAAGAAGACAGTATTGATTCAGATGTAACGCTAGAAGTAGCAGATCCACTTCTGAGGGCTCTGCAGCCAAAGAGCACAGTGCAAAAATGCTCTCGCCCTGTTTACTTTTAACCTCTGGTTTGTCTTGGATCTGATTCTTAGTAGGCGGTCTTATCTTACAGAAATTGCAGCCTCTATCGCCACCCCTTTTGTGGAAAGGGTCCTGCCTGTAAAAGCATGAAAATGCATCCTCCAGGGTTGCTGTTTTTCTTCTTAGCAGCATGCTTCACTCCCACAGCTGACTGCCAGAGTCGGAAGGTAAGTCTGTGAGTCTTTGTTTAAATGTTCATTGAGTGGTTCTTCATATTCAGGTGGTTGTGTGTTATGAAATAGTCCTCTCCCAAACTCCTTTTTTTCAGTTACGTTTAGTTAGGTGCAAAATAACACCTATAATTAAACTTTAGGACTTTAAGGTGTCTTCTCTGCTTATGTGTGCTTATGTGTGTAGTCTAAACTGGGACTAAAAGTAAGGTTGAAGGGAGCTGCTTGAGTTTTAGATCAGATTCAATTTGTATTGATGTTAGGCACTGAACATGAAAGTAGCAATATGAAAGGAATATACTCAGCATCTTGGTCTTCCACTGTTCTCAGTAAGTGTGATGGGAGCTTATCAGCCAGCAGGATAGGTCCATAAGTTTCCCAGGAGAATTTAACTTTTTTTTTTTTTTTTTTAAATCTCATCAATTTTTCACTTTGCAACAGAGTAAATACCTTTGTTTCAAGGAGATTTCCAAGCAGCTCCCCAGTGAGAAGTGGGGAATACTTTCTGTTTAGTTTTGATCTTCTTTCAATTTTACTGACTTTCTTTTGACTCTTTTGTCTCCATTCTTGTGTTTAGAGTCAGCATCTAGAAGACTGTATGATGCCTTTGTAGATCTGTTCTCTAGGCTCCATGGTGAGGCATCCCATTTGCTGTAGGCTAGAATTCACACTAATTCATACTACATTGTCTTCTGCCATCGCCCTCCTTGTGTCCTGTTGTGTCCTGCTGTTGGAGGAATGAACTGGCCTACAAAGTCAGGAGCTGTGTGAGGCACTTGGAAATCTTATTCCCTGGAGATCCAAGCTATGGAAGGGTTGTCTTGTCTTGAATGACAGTGAGGGGCCTCATGGGGAGTGGACAGACCTGTGCTAAGGAAGGTGTGTATGAGCCTGAAAGGCTTATGAGCCTGAAAGGCTTAATTTACAAAAAGAGTGCTGAAAAGATGTTTCAGTATCAGAACTTTGAGTGGAAGCTTTTGTGTATAGACCCTTTTGTAAAAGGGCCATAAATTGCTAATAGGTGTACAAATAAGGTAAGAACCTCATAAACCTTTATGTTTGTAGGATCATTAAGGTGATTTGAGCACAAACATGAAGTGTCTTTACTGGTGGGTTTTGTTTGTCTGGAGGCATGGGTTCTAGGCAGATGGGTCCTAGTAGAGTAGTGCATTCAGAGGCACAGGCTCACATCCTCAGCTGGTGTGAGTGGAAATTTAGGTCTCTTCGCTCTGAGACACTCTATTTGTTTCTGTAACCACTGAGATCTCTGGCTTGACGTGAAACAATCATAATAAGTAATGAGTACCCCCTCAGAGAGAAGTGAAATGTTTTGAATCACCTCCGCAGAATTTGGTTTAATCCAGCAAAAATAACTCCCTTTCAGAGTTGTTGTTTTGTTTTCTTCTGTGTTTTGGTTTTGGTTTTTTTTTTTTTTTTTTTCGCCAAAAAAAGATTCCCTGTTTTTGGAGAAGGAGAAGAAGCATTTGAAAGGTTGTAATGGGAGTTAAGGAAAGATGAGGGTCTAGTGAAGTTTCCTCTCATAGTTTAGGATGGCCATTGGACCTGATTGCAACAGAAGTGCTGTGCTTCCACAGCAGGCCTCTGATGGCTTGCAGGAGCCTTGCAGGGGCTATCAAGAGAGAAAAGAGATTTAGAGATTTTGTGGTAGCTGTGCTTCAGCGATGTTACCTCAGGGCTCTGATTTGATGACTCAAACACGACAGCAAATCTGTTAGCCTGATTTGGTCTTTGCATACCTCATGGTATGGGCTGGAGAAGATGTGCCAGATGTGAGAACCATGAAAGTTTTTCTGCTGGGAGGAGGTCAGTCCCAGGCTGTGCTGGAGGAGGAATGGAGGAAGGTGGGAAATGAGGAGAGTGCTCTCTGCATCCCTGTGCCTCCAGAGCTCTACAGCAGAGATGGTGGGAAACACCCAGGGCAACAGTAGATCTTGTGTCATCTCTGAGCTTGTTTGTTCATCCTCATGCTGAAAAGGGTCTTCCTTGGACAAATGCAAAGCATTTATGCATCCAGGAGCTACTGATCTGTTCAGCTAAAGTGTTACTGAGAACTTCTTGGAGAGGTACATGACTATAATGACTCAAGCATGTGTCTCCAGCTCCATTTTGTAAAGGGCAAATGCACTGGAAACTTGGTGATTCATTAGATAATGACTGTTTCCAGAACTGGCTCCCAGGATTGTTGGAGCCAAACACTGACATCCAAATATGTTTTTCTTTCTTCCTTGAGATTTTGCTGTGCAGAAGGACTTGTGTTACCGTTTGGGAGGGAAAGATAAAGGGTGAAAAGGAAGGGAATGAAACTAGTCCTTAAAAAAACTTCCCCAGCCTTTTTTCTTGAGGTGGAATAAGAGGAGCAAGAGCACTTGAGAAGTAAGGGATGGAAGGAAGCACAGCAGCATCCAGAAGCTCAGGCATGTCCCAGCTAAGCACAGAGGACAGTGGTTGCTCATGCACACACATGTTTTAGTGTAGGGAGAGAGCACAGCCCAGCTCTGGCAAGACAGAGCATGGTGTGGCCAGAGGCACTCTACGAGCAGTGCATCATTGTTTTCCGTGAGGCTTTGCCCCAGAAGCCACCTCTGACTCCAATTCCTGTCTATCTTTCGCCCCCTCTGAAATTCATCTATCTAAACTGTTGCATTTATGTCACTTGATTCCTTCTTCTGCTTTCCTAAGAAGCAAAACACTCCAGAAAACATCTGCTTCATCAGTTCTGTCACTCAAATAAGAAAGGAAATTTTTTTTTATTATTTTCCACACAGCTGTTTTCTTCCTCTTTCCTCCTGCCTGCTGCTGCTGACACAAGCGCATTTCCAAAAAAAAAGGGGAAGACCTTACTGGAAAGCTGCCTAAAGCTCATGAATTGTCCCAGGAAGGTAGGGTAGGGGGCATTGTCTTAGAGACCTGCCAGTAATTGTGAGTTTTTGATCATTACTTTAATGATTAAGGCAGGAGTGACAGCCCTTCTCCTCTCCCATTGTCCATCTCCATTTAGAAAATTAATGAGGGAAAGAGAAGGAAAATGGAATAATGTGTGATTAATGGCATCTTCCTCCACCACCATGACAGAGAACGCATTTAACAGCCCAACTGTGTCTGACAGCCCCCTCCTGATGCTTGGACGTAGGGATGAGATGGAAGATTGGAGAGTTTTGATTTAGTATTTTGTGCTCTACTGTTTGTGTGGTCTTTTTCACATAGATAGGTTGACTTAGACACCTGCTAAAGGTCTGTGGGGTAATTCTGACAATGCAATTCATCATAACTTATAGGAAGGCATCTGCCTCTCTCTTTCTTGGGTGTCTTCACATTCCTCTTTCTGAGGCATTCATTGTCTTAGTGAAGGTTAAGCCTAGGATGTGGTGGAACTAGAAAGGCAGGAGATGTACTGTTCTGTCAGAACCGTGTGCCTGGCTTTGTATGGCTTCTTCCAAAAGCCCAGCTTTAATCTGGAATCCTAATTTGTACTTGAATCAGATGATTGGATGGACTTTTCCCCTACCCCATCAATGACATTGCTGACCTTTTGAGACAGAGCACTCCAGAGGCAGCACCTCATTTACCTCTCCATGCTGGCTGTCTTCTGCCTTCCTCCACAAAAAAAAAAAAAAAGAAAAAAAAAAAAATCTCTGTCTGCAAAGCTGACCTCTGTCCTGCTGGATGGAATTGTTAAACCTGGTGCTCACAGGACATGGATTGGTGGATTTGGCAGATCTCAGCTCGGTTTTGTGCTGTCTACAGTGCAAGGGAGTCCTTGACTTAACAGGTTCCTTGGGAATTCTGCCACCAAAGGAAGTGGAGGTTACTGTACGGTAAGGAAAGCTCCAGGTGCACAGCTAGTAATTAATAACCGCAAGAAGGGCAACCACAGGCACAGAAATAACTCTGTTCTTTGGACAGCAATCTTGCATGGATGGCTGAAGAAAATGGATCCATGAATACAAGAAAAACCTCAACAACTCCAGGCAGAGGGAATCTGGGTGTGAGTCAGGAAACCATTCCAGAGAGATGTCCCTGGGGACTTTGGACTTGAGGGTTATCTCTCAGGAGGTTTTCCTGACAGGGTCTTTCGGCTACAATCTGGGAGGGCCTTCCTGAGCTCTTGATAACTGATGGGAAGCCATGGGCTTCCTCCCTTGCCTTGAGACAAATGTATGCATTTGGGCTTAAGTTCAGAGGAAGCGAAGCTGAGACTGCTGATGGGAACCCAAAACAGAGAGTTCTGGGCATGGGCGAGCTGCTGCATTAACAGCACTGTTCAGGATTGGCTTAAAAAAATCCCAGATCAAGGCCTCCTCCCAAAATTTGTTCTAATGTTTTTATTTTTAGAAACTACAGTGCCTGTAGAGGCACAGTTGAGGTGAGTGTGTGGGTTTTTTTCCAGCCAGTGACCCTTTTAGGGCAAACACAGCTCATATCTCCCAGGCTTTCTCTGCCATCGTCAGTGGCAGACATTGTCTTTTTGTAAAATGAGCAATGAGGTTTCCGTGCAGTTGCTGGACTCCAGGAGTTTAGAAATTCAAGGAAATGCTTTTGGGGTAAAATCACGAGCTTTAATGATAACTTGGCACATGATTATTGTTATTCGGTCTGAGGCTGTACTTTTTTCCTCTGCTCTGGCTGTGTTTTGTTTGGAGAAGCAGGGTTGGTGGTTACAGGGGTAAATAAAAGCCCTCTGAGGAAACATGAACCCCTAGAGTTATCCCAGTTGGGTGGAAGGACTCATGCTGAATTTATCAACAGCCATATGAATTATCCAAATCTCCTACTTAATCCTGCCATTGTCTATGGAGTCCTCACCCAGCATCAAGGGCCATCCAGGCAGTCAGAGAGGTGCAAAACACCTTTCCTTTTAATCCACTCCCAGCACCTTCTCAAAGACAATTACTATGAGGAATATTTGTGTGCACAGGGCTCTGGGAAATAGACTGAAACAGCACATTTGATTCTTCAGACCTTCTGAGCAGCAGCGAAACCACCAGTGAACTGTATCACATCAATGACATGCAAGAGAGTAGTGTTGTGTTTCATTTTAATTCAGTGTTCTCTGGGAAGGGTTATTAATTTAGGGGTTGTCCTCACATACCGCTACCTTGTATTCTTAAAAGATGGGCTTAGACGGAGAGTGCAGTTATGGTTTTGTTAGAAATGGTTAGAAAGTGTGCTGTGAGGCACAGGGAGAAGATAAGGTAGCTGTGACCTAGCTGGTGTCTGCGTGGAGGAGCATGCAGCAGCAGGACCTGATGATTTAGGCATTGTGTGTGAGTACCTGTTCTGCCAATGACCAGGCCCAACAAGAATGAGGCAGCCAGCAGGAAGATGAACCAATACACAGACTGTATTGTACCCAAAAAGGACATTCCATGAATGATCGCTGGGGGTACAAACAGATCAATCAGCTGGTACATAACCGACGCCACCCCCAACGAGCCCACAAAAGATGTGACGTGGCCCACAACAGGTGGTACAAACAGTGAGCTGAGGTTGCCCATAGTTGGCATGGGAAACAGCCAAAGCAGCCAGTTAAATACATAAGAAAAAGGTGCCCACATGGCAACTCTCACCCGATCAACCCACGTTCACAAAGGTCTAAACAGACTGGGGCCCCGCTCCAGGTAGAGTCAGGAGGTCTGCCCTGAACCAGGAAGCTCTGGGGAGTGCACTCCACAGACAGACACTCCTGACTCCCTGCCAGTGGTCCCAGCTTTTATCCCCAAGCAGACCCCTGACCTTTGTCAACTCAGTGCGGGACCCCTGGGGCTCATTTCCCTTCTGGCTCTCCCTGCAGGGCCGGCCGCACCCTGGGGGGAAGCTATAAGGCAAACTCACCACCTCTGTATGAAGGGCTGTGGGAATCACCCATATGTCAACCTTAACTCAGGGCTCCGGGTTCAGACCCCAGCATTTCAGTACCTCCCAGCAGCTGCACTGGCCACTGTCCTCCCCAGGGGGATCTAAAGAGTGGTGTGATGTTGGTAAAGATATTAAAGGTTGCCAAGATGAGTGGCTAGGGAAACAATTTCATTTTGGGCTTATTTGCTTTCTGTTTTTTCTTTGAAGTTAAAATCCATGCGATGCAACATCAAGACGGTGTTTACCTTGAATACAGCATGTACTGCTTGTGCTGCAGTGACCAAAATGTTGTGTCCAAGAGGCTGGTTCAAGACCACTCAAGGATTAGGAGTGAGGGACTGCAGGTAAGGCTTGCTTCTTAGCTGTGTTAAGGTTCCAAAGCCCTGCTATGCAAGGAGTGGTGTGTATGCCTTCAGGTGAAAGCACGTGTGGGTTCTGAGCTGTAAAGATCAAAGGAGTTTGTTTTCAGATGCATAAAAATGGATTTATGTCCCCTATTATTGTTGCTTTTTTCTCCTGGTGAATACCATGGACTTTTTTTCTGATTTTTTTCTCAATATTTCTCAATACACACAGAACAGATTACATGTTAATTACCCCTAACTTGCCCCAAACAACTTGAGTTTGCTAATCCTACTGTAGCTACTTAACAGAGGTCTGTCTGGCATAGAAACCTGTTTCACACCCAGAATTCTGCAGTGGATTATTAGGAAAATAATATATATATCCTTATATATCCTCCCAGCTTCCAGCAATAATCCTCTGAACTTTTTACCTTCCTAGTTTGCTTTATGACAATTGCTTGTTCTTGTGTTCCTTGCTCTTATTCTTTTGAGCTTGGCTTTAGTAGGAAAAGGGTGAAGGAAAACTGAATTAACCAGGAAGTTTTTAAAAAATGAAGCACTATAGATTATTGTTTGGGTATCTGTTCAGTAGTGAATGTTAAAAGTTAATATATAGCTCCATTGTCTACTGTTTTCTGTGATCCACTATTCTGTTGAAATACTTTAAAAATAGCTGGTGCAATTTTGCAGTTCAGAGCAGTTTTTGCACAGGCACACACAGGAGTCAGATTGAAGCCCAAGCGACAGTGCTGTTGAGACGATTTCCAAGTTCCTTTTGGGAAGGATGTTGTGCCAAAAATAAAATGAAGTGTAAGAATAATGTGAGTGTACGCAGCTTTTCTGAGTGTTATCTGCTCCTGTGGTGGTTTTTTGACAGACCCAAGAACAGCTCTGTGCTGCACATGTGCAGAGGTAGAGACACTGCCACCAACAGCTTACCCTGTGTGTAGACATGATGGTGAAGGGTTGAAAAGAAGAGTTTGGGGATTTAAGGGCTTTGTCCAAGATTGGACAGAGAATCTGTGAATAACACAGCTATTAAATCAAAATTTCCAGCATCCCAATCTATAATTTCCAGTGCCAGACAGAAAGGGACAAATCCTGCAAGGAGATTTTGTTCTTTCAAGGTTGTTTTAGGTGTGAAGTCAAATTCTGAGTTGCCCTGGAGATCCTCACTGTGTTTCTATGCTGTCTAGCCCTCCAGCATCCAAGACTGAAACCGTTCTTTGAGACTCAAATGAGTTGGCATCCTTAGTGAAGCCAAAACCCAAGTGCAGACTCGTGTGTGCATGTCTGGAAGGGGGAATGAGTGTCCTTTCCTCCACACCAAGTTCAGCTCACTGCAGTGGGACTGCTCAGAGACCCTCCAGCATGTGCATGCTACATTTGTGTGTAATTCTGAATCTTGGATTGTTCTTTTTAAGATACACTGTCAAGTTAGGAGAAAACACCCTTTCCCTGACAGGCTGCTATCACATGTGTAAGAAGGAAATTGAGGAGAAAAAGTGCTGTCCAGGATTCTGGGGTACAGAGTGCTTTGGTAAGTTTTTCATCTTTTTGCAACGCTCTCTAGCTGTTGAAGAAGTCACAACAGTTTTAATAGGAGAAATTAAATATGCTGTGAGGTGATTAATTTTCATTATTAATTGAACATTCACAAGATCTTTGTTGTCTTTCTGGGAGGTTCAGAATAAGACGGGGAAGGAATATCTTTGTTTCAGATGGATTGAATCTTCATCCATTTAACACATAACCTCCTTTGGCAGAACTTCCTTTTGTCTTTTCTTTAAAAATAAGCTTTTGGAAAGGGATGTTTTTGTTCCTCTTTAACAAAGTTTCCAAAGGAAGAGGAAGATATTTCTTTCTGATGTCCCTCTAGTCTGCAGTGTGTGTGCCACGTGCACTGCTGTGTAGTCTGCAGTTAGTCAGCCATTCAGCCACAGAAAATACTGAGCAATTTCAGCTCTAAGTGAAAATAACCCACCCAAAGCTCCTACTCAGATTTATACAAAGTAATGAGAATTGTTTTTGTCTTGTCTTAAAAAATCCACAAGCAAGACCTACTAAGCCAAACACTTTCCCTGTGATTGACTGATTGCTGGAATATTTCCAGTCGTGCAGAAAATGGGAGATTGTTTGAGTGTTTCAGCTTCACACAAAGTGGTTTGAATAAGCAGCTGGGATCATCAGAGGAATCACATGCCTAAAGTTATCTGAAATAGTCCCCAGAATTTGGAGGTAATCCACTACAAAGATGTGTGGACCACATTTTTCTGAGCATATGTCCAGCTCTTCACGAAGTCAATGAGAGCTTAAAATGCTCAGTATCTTTGCAAAGCAGGATCCTGCCTGTCCTGAGTTTCAGAATGACCCTCAGATGTTTGATACCACCTCTTGCTGATGCTAGCAGCACTGAGTCAAACTCAACACATTTTCCAGTGCCTTTGCTGAAATTTAGTCTGTTGTGGCCTACTGGATTTTTCCTTAAACTTTTAATAAAAGTTTTTTTTCTTAGCTAGCAGCCACATTGGTCCTTGGTGCTACTCTTGGCCAAGTTCACCAGCTCTGGTCTGGTTAGATGTATTGGATAAGTAGGCAGGGACTTTGCTAGTGAGCAGGCCAAGAGATTCTAATTGCTTTTGTACAACTGGAAAACCTGGGAGAAGAGAAGAGAAGATGGAAAGGGGAATACAGTGCTGGCTGTTCAATCTGATCTTGTCTGGCCTGTCTCTTGTCTGCTAGAGTGTCCAGGTGGCTCTCAAAATCCCTGCAATGGCCATGGGACATGCCTGGATGGTATACAGCAAAATGGGACCTGCATCTGCAAGGTCAGTGCATGATTTATTCTGAGGGTGATGTGTTTTTATCAGAGGGAGGTGTATAACATCTGTGTAGATCATTTGGATGAAGGCTGCCTTTCTGCCTGGAAGCTCATTAGCAACTTCTTTCATTCCAGCATCAGTGTCTGTGGTTTTCCTGGAGGCTGGTGTGGTGTGCAATAGTATTAAGACACTGTTGTTGAGGATATGGAGTTGGGAATGATTTCTAGGGAGAAATGAAGAATTGCATTATCTTAACACTCCAATCAGTTGAAATAATCAGGATCTCTCTGTGGCTGCAGGAAGCCCTGAGATACTTGGCTCTTAATGAGCTGCATCTTTTCCAGATTTGGATGGTATACTTCTCAAATGAATTGGTCCTGCATCTTGGCAGGCAGATCCTCCTTTTCCCAGGAAAAGCAGGAGAGACCAGAAGGAGAACTTAGGACAGATGGATATTTTTTTTCTTCACAGCTCCAGAATTACTACAAAAAAGCATAAACAACTCCTGCACATTTCGATCATACAGAGCAGCATTTCTAAATTTCTTAGCTTAATGGATCTGTCAGGCTTGAAACTTTCTCTTATGGACTGTATGCTTTTACAACATCCTTAATTAATAGCATCATGAGCTAAAATCCTACCTCTTGGGTCCTTTGAGAAAAGTTGATTTAGGATTTAGCTCAAATAAATCTTGTATCAATTGAAATATATGTTGAAGGCCCCAAGCCCTTTACAATCAATGTGAAAAGTCCCATTGGCATTAGTGAATTCCAGATTCTTTTTTTGGAGAGATATCAGAAGCCAGCTGGTACGTTCCTGTCCATTTGTGGCCAAGACAAGGTTTCCTCAATGCCCACCAGAGTTCTGCTGGCGGTTTTCATGCCCCCTGTGTCCCAGCTTACACTGTGACCTTCTTTGCCATGGGGGCTAACTAACCCTACTGGAGCACTGGGCAGATCAGTTTTCTTCACTGTACTGCTTCAGCTGTCACAGAAAATCAGAAATGAGGAGAGTTTGAACTGTAACAATGTGTGGAACATTGCAATGATACAGAAAAGATAACATCTGGGACATTTTGGGGCCCTTTTAGGAGCAATACAGTGGGTTTGCCTGCCAGAACTGTCGAGATGAAAATCGTTTTGGCCCAGACTGTCAGTCAGGTAAGAATGAGTAACTCAAGAAAAACTTCCACAGAAACAATGGAGAGCAAATTAATACACACGGTTCTGCTTCTCGCATACGGCATTTTTGGAAGCAGTTTATGACCAGTGCAGCCTGGCTATTAAAGGAGCCCTTTTGTCCAGCTCCTGGTCCCCTTCTGTGCACACAGGTGGGATAGGTGTGGTCTTGGTGGTTGTGCTCACACAACGACACCAATGCTGAGATCACAGATGTGGTAGCTCTTGTGCCACTGCCTCCTTCCACTTTGCCTGAAGGAGATTTAGCAGAGTGGGACATTAAAACACATGGCTGAAAAGCTGGTCTAGATCTCGCATGGAAGGCTGCTCTTACAGGGCAATACTTTGTCTTCTTGAGCCCAGGGCATGCAGTTTCCCCTCTGTGAGCTCTGACTGGTGCAGCCTGTTTTTAAAAGAAGCTACATTTGGTGGGCGATCAGGGAAGTCCCAGGGCAGTCGGGCAGTGTGTGCCTGCAGCCCTGTGCAGTGCCCTGTGGCCAAAGCCCGGGTTTGTCTGGCCTTTCCTTGCAGTGTGTGACTGTGTGCACGGGGAATGCAGCAGCGGGGTTGCCGGGAACGGCAGCTGCACGTGCTATGGAGGCTACACCGGCCCCAGGTGTGACCAAGGTAAGTACAGGGGTGGCTGCACAGGGGCTGTTAGAGCTAGACTATGCTATGGGCTTGGATACGTGAGGCCCAGAAGGAGCTGGGGGGAAATGAGTAGCTTGGGAATATGTAAGGAACATGATCTGAGCATCATTGGTCTATACAGAGGGAAAAGCTGGCGTCTGCTCTGTGACAGTGGCCGGTACGTGTAATCTCTTCAGAGGTTCTTTCTCTGGAAACCAGATAGATCCTTCTCTCTAAGCCTTGAGGGACCTGACTGCCTAGACTGCTTATAGCCCCTGGCTTTTGTGCCAGCTTGGCAACCTCTGGAAACCACGTTAGCCTTCATTTCCAAATTCTTGGTAAGGTAGGTTGTATCTGCCAGAAGAGCCCTGTGTGCTCAAAGGGAAACTCTCTTTGCTGTGTGATTCCAGAGCTTCCTCTTTGCAAAGGCATGACATGTGAGGCCAACAGCGAGTGTGTGGTAAGGGACGGGACAGCCATTTGCGACTGCAAGCTGGGCTACAGAAAAAACGGGAGCATTTGCCAAGGTGAGAAACTCCCCTGTGACCGTAAGCTGCCCCTTCTCTGGAAAAATCTTGCTGCACTGATATCTGGATGAATTTGATCACTGTGAATACAATGCCTACTTCACTGCAGAGGATTAACAACCTGATTTTTAGGAAACCCTTTAAGATTAAGGGCTAAGTTTTTGGCTCTCCTTTCACTTGGACCTGAAAGCAAGAAATGAATTAGAGTTGCAGGTTCCATCCTGCTCTCACTTATAAGTAAACTGAAAACCTGTGACAAGGGGATTTTTGGTGAGTCCAAACCCGTTTAAATAATGTGGTCTGTAACTGGAGGATTTCTTCACTGATTTCAGATTTTAAGTTTGTGAATTAGTTTTGTCAATAAGATGCATGGGATTATCTAGCTATGGACAGCTCTATTTTCATTGGCTTTTTGGAGTTTTTGCTGTAAAACCTGCAGTTTCATATATCCTCAGATATGGAAATGCAGAAGTAAATCCAAGCATCCTGTCACTCATACTTCTGTTACTGAAGTGACATGATGGAATGTGTTATCCAAATTCCTCAGAATAAAAACCCCAAAACATCTGCTTTCTGAAATTATTTTATTTTCTTGGGAAATTTTAGAAGTTCAATGGTATAAATTCTTCATACTCCATTCTTTCCAGGTCTTTTTCATTCTGCTATGGTGCAGTAAGTGTTGTTTTGAAAAACAGAAATTTGGTTACTCTCACCTCTTTAATTGCAGCTTGGGATCCTTGTGCTACTTCTCCATGCTCCCCCTTTGCTGTGTGTAAGGTTCTCGGACCACAAAAATATCAATGTACCTGCAAAGAAGGATTTCAAGGAGATGGGAAGATTTGTCAGCCCATAAACCCTTGTGTTGACAGTAATGGAGGCTGCCCAGAAAATTCTACAATTTGTATTTACAGACGTCCAGGAGAGGTAAGGGCAATAACAGCACGTCAGCAACCTGAAAGAGTCTGAAAAGTGGCCAGGTAAGATGTTTTTTGAATAAGTTCACCACTGTGTTGGGTCAAATCTGCTCTCCTCACCTTACATTTTGCAAAGGGAAACCGGACCGTTCTTTTGTAGGGTAATTTATTGGGTAAAAAACGATGACTGCAGCTCTATAATCACTGTGTTGCCTTCCCTTAGGCATCCTGTATTTGCAAGCCTGGGATGATTAGGAGAAGTCCTTTGTCTGAGTGTTCTGTAGTTTCCAGCAACTGCCAGCAGTATTTTTGTGACGTGACTTCCACGTGTGAAATTAATTCCCAGGGGAATCCTAGGTAAACCACTTTAAAGATTCTAATTAAAGAAGCTAATTCTGCAGCTAGAGTGGAAAATGCGTTTGGATGAGCTGAATTTTGAAGAAACTGAGAGCTAAAGAGAAAGGGTCAGAGTCAGTGTTTGAGAAGAGCCCATTTGTAACACGCCCATTGAAAGCAGGGTTTTACATCCCTCACTATAAAGTGGGCATGCGTAAATTTAAAACACAAGAAGTTTTAAATCTGAGGCGGCAGACTCCTCTGTGATGTGAACTGGAGATGTAGTTCCCCAAGTTGATGGTCGTAGTAGGGTATTATCAGTTAATAATCAGTCATTAAAAGGAAGATATGTAACTCTTGTTTGCTTATGTTTGCGCACCTTTGATTCTGAAGGCTAAGTCTTTGGCTCTGCTCTCACTCAGGCCTGTAAGCAAGAAATGAATTAGAACTGTGGATCAACAGGGAGTGAGGAAGTAGAGGGAAGAAACACCAGACTTCATTTAGTCCTCTGGAGCAAAACACCTAGATGTTGATACTCCTTAGATGGGAAATATTGCCCAATCTCTTGGCCTCCCGAACAGCAGAGAAAGCTTCACCGAGGATTTTGTGTGTTACCAAGAAAAGATGGAGCTTCTCTGAGAGACTGAAGAGGGAAAGAACAGTC
This sequence comes from Merops nubicus, assembly GCF_000691845.1. Taxonomy (NCBI): domain Eukaryota; kingdom Metazoa; phylum Chordata; class Aves; order Coraciiformes; family Meropidae; genus Merops; species Merops nubicus. Next base: position 51,342 of record NW_008609480.1, read on the forward strand.
CCATCTCCTTGACCCTTCCTTCTCCATAAAACTGTTAGCATCCACCTGCACACCATGTGCTCCAGGCCAGAACTGAAACAGGGTGGCTTCCCTTTGTGAGGAGAAGCCAGCAAAGCGCAGGACACGGTGTTCAGCACAGCCCCTGCCTTGGTGCATCTGCTCCCCAGCAGCTGGCACTCAGCCCTCTGAGGCTGGAGGAATGGCAAACCCCTCCCCTTTGCCCCACGGCTTTGTAGCCCCGACACAGAAAGAGCAGAGCCAATACTTGGATAACAACCAAACAGGAAAAACGTGGTTATCAGCCAAGGATCTTAAGCAGCCTCTGGGTAATGAGTGTAAATCCGTGTGAACCAGGACAGAGATTTTCACATGTAGATAAGCTTTTCTGGAAAAGTCATTAGCCTGCCCTCATTAAGTCCAAGATGAATCGTAGCTGACTGGTATGCTTGAGCTGGCCCTTCTCACTGAAGCTAAGGGGTCACATAGGAGCTGTTTGCTAGATTTTCACTTAGCCTGTGTTTTTTACACATTACCTCAAATTTTCAGATGCTGTAATGATTGGTTCTGACTGAATAGTTAAAAGGTGTCAATGAATATATTGTGACTACCTGTGCTCTGAAATCTAGAGTAGACAATCCCTATGTTGATTGTATCTGAGAAAGCATCTTCATTCTCTTTGGGTAGGACTACATTTGATTTTACTCTAAGTGTGCATCTTTTTTTCCTGTCAATTTAGGCAGAAATTACTAAGCTCTTACCTACACCTTAAAGCAGGGATTTGTCATTCACGTGTGGATACTGACATGATGGTGTGCTCATATAGATTGAATGCATTACAAACTGTTTTATAATGACTTGTTATGTTTTGTTTTTGTCTCTTAGCTGTGTGTGTAAGGAAGGGGAGATTGGAGATGGGAGAAGTTGTTATAAAGATCTCTTGAGTGAGATAAATCAGCTTAATTCACGAGGAAGGTTTGCTAAGAAATTAAACGTCGCCAGGAAAATGTTTGGTAAATGTCGTTTAAATTTCTTTGGGGAAAGGAGCAAATGCAGGGACAAAACTGTGTCAGAAAAGGCTAAAAGCCTTTCAACACAATAGATCCATTTCGCTGTATGGCCACGGGCTGCAAAATGAAACACATCACAGCTCTGAACTCACATCATCAGTTCTGGATTGTGAACTGAGGAAACCGGTGCAGAGAGCACTGTGGATGAGTGTTGAGTATTTGACAGTCCTGGTGAAGGATGTACCATGTTTGCAAAAGGAGGAAAACGTGTCTTGGGGTTGTGACTCAAACCCGTTTGTACCAAATCACTGGTGCAGTGCTGTCTCCATCAGCAGTGTCTGTGTTGCAGGCTCAGCAATCTTTCAGCTGCTGCAGTTTTCTAGCAGTGATGCTTGAAGCCGGTGTGCCACGGGTCCTTTACACGAGCACCTACTAAGCCCTGAAACAGCCTCCTTGTGAAAATGTACATGTGAGCACATCCATTATAGAGATGTTGCCCACACTCATTTTTTTGCATCTGTTTTCCATAATGATTTGTGCTGTGGGCAATCACAGGAAGATCTCTGGATTCCTAACTCCTGTGCAATAAGACTTAATACCCAATGACCTTTGTTGAAGTGGACTTAGCTGATGGGCCATTGATAATTTAGTGAAGACTGACAGCTGTGGGTTCGTAGCAGCTTCCCAAGAAGTCTTTAGTCTCAGTAAATCCTGATGATACCCCAAAATTAGTTGTTTCAAAGGGAAGGCAGAGGACACTTGGCCCAATAATAAGGTAGTAAACATGTGGGAACAAAATTATTATGAATATTCTACAAATTTCAGCAGTGATTTGAAGAGGACTGAAGTCAGCAGCAATCCTCCAGAAATCTTGCGGGCAAGTGCTTAAAACTAATAGCAACCAAGCTGGGGTGTGATAGCAATACCAAACTCCCTCTGGTTCCTTGTAAAACAAGCACTAATTACTTGCATCAGGCCAAAAAATGTGTAGAATGAAATGTGCTGTTAATGACAGGGGTAATTATTGCTGGAGTTAAACCATGTGCCAAGTAACTTCTTCATGTTGCCACTCTTTTTACAGCTTCTGGTTGCTCAACGCTGCTGACTAAATACGGGCCTTTCACAGTCTTTGTGCCATCCCTTCTTCCAATTCATGACAGAATGGAATTCAACGTAAGTCTTCTGGGGTTTAGCAAATTTTTGCTGTCTTGAGATTCTTTCCTGCCTGATTCTGCAGCCTGTAAAAACTGGCACATGAGAGAGGAATTTTGGAAGGCAGTATTTATAGAAGGAATCTCTTGGGAAGACTCTTCATTGTCTGGTTAAGTTGCAGTCTCATAGAGGCTGTTACAACCCTCGCATTATTTTTAAAATACATCTCTTCAATATTGACAGAGCTTTTTTGGTTTTAATGTCAGGAAGCATACATTTTTTTCTGGCCATTCTTCATTTAAAGCTCAAACCTTCTGTGTGTGACTGTTCTCAAAACTTTAGGTGCCTTTTGACTCCTTGAGGCTGAGCTTTACAAAAGGGGCTGAAATTTGTGTCAAAGTATTGAATTTTGGCCGTATGGGTACAGTTGACACTCCTTGAGAAGAGTTCATTTTATTAATAGGGATAGCATGATAGCTGTCCCATACTGCCTAGTTGAGGAGAGATTTTCTCTGACAGTGGAAAAGTCAGGCCCTGTGCCTAGGTCATCATGGTAACTTCTGGATTCAAAGAAAATACATCAGGAAAGACCCCTGAGTTAGCTAGTCTACCTGTTCCCACAAAGATCCATCTAAATCAGTATGGACAGAGGATTGTCTAAAAAAAACCAAAAAAATCAGTGATGAAAAGCCCAGAAAAGAAAAGAAGAAACTAAATTGAGCAGCTTTGTCCACCTATATGGTCCAACATAAAGATTGTGTACAGGGAGCTTCAGCAAGTTTTATAATCTGGAACATTCAAAGATAGAGACCTAGTGGACCTGGACAATTTAAAAACTATCTAGGGGATTCATCTAAAGTCAGTTGCAGTTTAATTGGTCTCCCTGAGTGTGAATGGTCACACAAGTAGAAGCAAAGAATTTGCCACATCACTACTCCAGTGAACCATAATGAAGAGAGAAGCTTGATCTTGTACGTTAAGAATTTCTCTGTGTGTGTTAGCTGGGAGAAAAATAATGTTATGGCTCTTTCAGTAAATGAGTTTTTTCAAAGCACGTGTCATTTATCTTCTTGATGTGACCTTTATTCCCCAAAGGATACCACTGCTGAGCAGCTGTGCAGAATGCACATTGTTCCTGGTCTGCATTTCGTAGAAGAAATGGTAAAAGCTAAGACTGTATGGACTTTGTCAGGACATCAGCTGACATTCAGTAGCCAGGTAAAGGGTTTCCTGAACTGAAGTCCTGGACCTCTGCTTTCATATAGGAAAGACTGGAGCTTGAGCATAGTTTCCTTGGTGCACTTTCTTAACGAGAAAACCTTTTTCTCTAATCAACTTGCCTGCTATCAGAACCAGAAGCTCCTTTGTGGCATCCAAAGCAAGGTGATTTAAGACCAGAAACCCCAAGCAACCACTTTTCTTGTCTTGCACACAACCAATTACCCAGAATCTGACTTGTGGATGCTTTTTCCCTTGGTCTGTATCTATATTCAGGAGAAGACATCTTTTCCCTCCACCATTAGCAGCTACCAAATCTGTGTGGCTGACATGGAAGAGGCAGCGAAGTCTCTGTTCAGACTGAATGCTTCTTGGAGACTGTGTGCCTGGACACGGCCACATGCTGAATATTTCCTCTTCCAGCTTCCCTTTCCCCCTCTTTCTGTTTTATTTCTCTTAGTTGTCCTAGCAAAGAATTTTTCACCATTGTTTTCTGCTAGGGAAGGCTTTTTTCCCCTCTTCCCTTTTTCAACTGACTCACATTTTCCAGTATCCACTGCTCTCTTTCCATCCTGCACTTTTCCTGTGTGCAGGCTCACAGCTGCCCAGGGGGGAGCTGTATGTTTCCTCTCTGAGGATTCAGCCTTGGCCTTGAGGTCTAGATCATAATACATGCACCCTGCATGCATCAAAAGGACAAAACACTATTTGGAGCCAGGGAATCTAAACTGAGCTTGTGACGGTCCTTTTAAATTTCTTTCCTGTTTGTTTACTCAGGAGTCTTTTGATCTGGGAAGTCTGCCCTCCCCTTCCTTTGTTTCAGCCAGAATCCTCAGTGATGTAAACTGAAATTCAGGGCAGGGAGGAGCTGTTCAAGAAATGCACGTGGTGAAATGAAAAGCACAGGGAGATTTTGCTTGCCTGAACTTGGATTACGGCTGCAGCACCAATACCTTGATGCTTAGTTTGGAGGTTCCCTTTGGAAGCACCCAGCTTCAGTGCATGGTTGTACACAGTGTGGAAGGATCAGATATGTGCTTTATAATTCAGTGAGCCTGACTGTTTGGCTTTGTTATGATGACTCCTTGTTGGCATTATGGTCAATAAAACTTGCAATCAAATCTGTAGTTCCAGAATGGCCTCCAAGTTCTCCACTCCACTGTGCTAGGGAAGCACAGTGTCTCTCTTCTTGTACTTGGTAGTCTGATGCAGCAGCTACTGGGTGGTCAGCACACCCTTTTGTGATTCAGAGCTGGGACCAAGTATCACTCACACTCAGACAAAATTGATTCCAGAGCTGATTGTCCCAGATTAGGTCTTCTTTCTGTAATAAGACTTAAAAATACACAACCACCATGGTCAAAATATTACTCAAACTCAAGCAGAGGTGGGATTTTTGTTCTACACCCAAGCCACCCCTTAAATTTACTCGTTCCAGAGTAACTCTGGTTGTACCTTCACCTGTGCTGACCTGCAGGCAGAGAGCACCGAAGGGAACAATGATCTATAGATCTCTCATGATAACACAGGTGAACCTTTCAGGTGTACCTGGGAGTAACTTTTTATTATTATCATCCAGACGTACGTCAAATCGTTTCGATATCAGGATCTGCCAGGAGAACTGTACAATGTCCTACAATCAAACCTACCAGCAGCCAATGGCATCATTCATATCATTAACACTCTAAGGAAGACACCCAGCACTGACAACCTCAGAAACCCTCAGGTACATAGGCATTACTTTTTTTTTTTTTCTGTTTTATGGGACAGCAGAATAAACACTTAAAAAAAAAAAAAATCTGCTTTCATAATTAAACTTCCAAATCCATGAGACATTTTATAAAGGGAAAAGGCTATTTATCTATTTATTTTGTTTTCAGCTCCTAATAAGGCCTGTTAGGCACTCTTCTGTCAGCATAGCATTAAAAGTAGCTGATAGCATGGCATAAATCAGCTACAAACCTCACAATGGTGCCTTTACACTGCTTGGATGAGTAGAGAGGTCTGCTTTCAGGAGTAAGTTCACTCCCTTCATAGTAAATGAAATCTTTCCCAGTTGTATCTTACAAGGTCAATACTGAAAAAAAATTTTTCCTGTAAAAATCAAATTATTTTTCTTTAATTAATCTGTACTGCACTTTGAAATTATAGTCGAAAATTTGTCTTTGCATGAAAAATGCTTAAAATGAGGACAAATAACCATTAGACTTTTGCATTTTAAAGTCATGAATTTAAGACACTGGGCAGGGGTTTCAGGTTCAATTTCTGCTAAGCACTTTTCCCTGTTAGCTGGGAGAAGTTTTTGCTATAGCTACTACATTGCTATGTCTGAGCATTTTGATATTGTTTCTACATGCAGAAAGCAGGCCCTGTAAGCTCCTACCTCCCTGAAAAAAAGTTACTCAAAGGATGACACAAGCTCTTGGGTTTGGTAGGATTTTGGTAGTAGTTTGCACTTACTTTACACTATTGTAATAAATTTATAGAAGCAGTCAGACTCTTTTAAGATGACAGCTGTATTTTGTGTGTTTAAGACACAGTTGGAGTTTTGCATTGGGTGTTAGTAGCTCTTCTGCTGAAGTGCCTTGAGGATGGTGTAGCAATTGTAGAAGCTGTAAGTGTTCATCTGGGTTTGATTGTGCCCACTACTGATGTTTAAGTCTGCTATCATTTAAGCTGTTCTCAGTCTTATGACCTGCACAAAGATGTTTTCCAAAAAGGAGTGTCTGAGCTCCAGAGGGAAAGCTGGACCTCTGTGTTTGTGTGCTCAGCTACCTGCAGGGAAGAGTTTGCACCTACCCTGGGATGGCAGGACAGTAAGAGGGCTCTGTGCAGAGCTGGTCTTTCTCTGGACTCCCTCAGTCACTCCTTCCCTTGTGACGCTGGCTTTGCAATGAAAGCTAGTGATCACATCAGCCACTGGTACAAATCCCTTTGTACCAGTGTCCCTTGGAAATAACATTCTGTGCCTCTGCATGTTCTATGGGAAGCACTTTCTGTGAAAAAAAATCATGCAGATTCTTGCAAATTAACGTCAGACAAGTCCCTTCACAAGTTTTGATACTTGCAGGGATGTTCCTCCTGTTACCTCTGTCTTCATGGGCAACGAGGCAAAAAGGAAGCCACTGAATTTCCTCTTTCAGGAATATGCACATGTAATGTATTTTCTCAGCACTGAGGCTCATTTGCAGGTGGCAGAATGAACCCTTGTCCTCAAAGCACAGGAAGACTTGAGATGACAGAGCATCTCCAATGCCTACCAGCCCAGAACTGATGTATAGCATGTTTCTCGTTGTAACGATAGTGAGCAGTTGTCTCTTCACTTAATTTAAGCTGCAGCTGGGAGAAGGGTGCTCAAGTGCATCATGCCTTGGAAAATCTGGTTTGTTGTGCATGGGAAGGAGTTTGTGGCTAACTTACTTCAGGCTCAGTCCCTGGTAGGTCGACTGGCCAATACAGAGGGTTTAAAGGCTTTGAGGATAATGGTCTCCTGCAAATCTTTACATGCAAACCACAAACACAAGCTAGCAAAGGAATTTCAGTATGTGCTCAGATCTCTCTTCAGCCCCAGCCATTTTTTAACTCTTTGCATCTTCTTGCAGAAAACCATTGGTGAAATACTTGCATCAATGGAGATCTTCAGCAGATTTGAAACTATACTGGAGGTAAGCATGTTTGTGTCTGCCTCAGCAAGGTGTGACATTACTGCTGTTGTAAAGAGTGCTGCTGGTTTTGTGGGAATTTTGATTAACTGATAATGCTTATTTAAATATACATCTCAGTGGTTTGGCTCTTTTCTGTATCACTTCTTATTCTGTGTATTTTAAATAAGCAAATATAATGGAAAATATCAGAATTTTCACATCTATAGGGGATCTGGCCCAAGCAGTAAACATACATGTCCCTTTCTCATCTGTTTCCTCACCTCCCCTTCCCCTCTCTCCTGGAGAGTTTCTTCTCTGAAGTATGTTTAGTTCTTGACCAGTGTCAGTACAAAGTGAAGGTTTCATGACTGCCCAAGCCAAGCTAGATTCTAGCTACCTGGTTTTGGAGTGTGCATCTCTAATAAAAAGCAGTTCTCAGGTTATAAACCCTTGAGGCTGCTGCCCAGGATTCAGTTAGTATTTTCACTAGGGGCAGGCTGATTTTCCTTCTACCTCCATCAGAGTCGTCTGGATCTGCTCTAGCATTGCTCACAACAATCTTGTGTTCTTGTGCAAGAGGCATTTATGCCTCTGTTACATTACATACCTATCCGTGGGGTCCAGTTGTCTCTTGTACACATTTGTTTTTGAATAGCTCTGCCTCTAGTGTGTTGTTTAGAGTTTCTTCCACCTTCCTGGAAGACTCCCTCCCTAACTCATGCTAGATCTGCGACAAAATCTTTTATTGTTTTTGCAGAACTGTGGCCTGCCTGCAATACTGGATGGACCAGGGCCCTTTACTGTATTTGTACCCAGCAATGATGGCGTGGATGAGTTGAGAGATGGAAGGCTCATTTATCTTTTCACAGAGGTGAGAGCTCATAGTGCTTTAAGACATCCTGAGCTGACTGTGTTGCAGTAGGCTGTGCTGGAGTGGCTTGTGTAGTGTATCTGATCACTGCTGGAAGTTATTCTTCTTGGAGATGGCTAAACCATGTCACTGTTTCTGTAAAGCTTTGGGAGAGAAGTGAATGCTGATGGAACCTGCAATGAGAAATATGGTTAGCCAGATTGCTTACATCTGATGTTTCCCTTTCTTTTCTTATGCCAGCTTTGGGTAGGGGAAAATAAGGAATGTACTCACCAAGTGAGTTCACTGACATTGACGTTGTCAGTCACTGGTTAAAAGAAAACGTAGCTACCTCCTCTTACTCCTGAGCATTGAAGGTATGACTAATTATCATGTCCTCTTCTTTCCTTAGGGCATAAATAAGCTTCAGGAACTTGTGAAACATCATATCTACACTTCAGCAGCGGTAAGGCAGGCAGCTCTAATTCCAGATAACTGGGGTCCTTCAGGCCAGCATGTCATCAGCTGTGTTGTTGGGCATAGAGGTCAGAGATTCCATGATTTCCACTAGCACTTCTTGGACCTGCCCTGGAGAGGCAGGGATGCGATTTGGGATCGGATGAGGCAAAACATTTACCATGAAAGGGGTTGCCAAAAGGGACTGTTTGTGATCTTCTGTTATGAAACTCTGGGTTTCCTGGGAATAATCATGCGCCTTGGTTAGATTGCCTACAGTTTCCCTAAAGCACTCATAGCAGCATCACAAAAGTTACAGCCAAGTGAAGAATTGGTCCACGCTCCCTGCTCTTTTTTCTTTCTCCTTGGGCTTCGCCAGTTAGAGGTAAAGAACTGGTGCAAGTGAGCTTGTGATCTGATCCAGCACTGCCCATTCCTGCACCAACACTGTTGTGTACTATAGTGGCAGGGTACCTAAAATCAACACAGTGCATCCACAAGACATTTTCCCTTATACAATCCACAAGAGAAGTGTTTGAAGTTAGGCACAAAGCCTGTGGAGGAAGTGAGTACTCAAGCATTATGGTACAACATCAAGTCCTTAATTAAGATATATCACTAATAATAGTGATTCTCATTCTTTACTGAGAAGCAACTGTCAGTCCTTATGATTTTCCTAATTCCAGTAGAGGGAGTAAGCAGCACTTTGACAAAACAGCAAAACCTAGTTTTGCTTGCAGTTGATGAACAACAACATGGTAACAAGCTGTGCTACTTTTTAATAACTTGTTGGACACAAAAGTAACAATTGTCTTAGTTCTCAGAACTCACTTCTCAAATCCTGAAGTTTCTCAGTACGTTAGCTGCAGTTCACTTTTTTTTTTTTTTCCCCTGCCTTTAGAAATAAGCTTATTTATTAAGTCAAAATATGTTCTCTATTATGCCTCTGGCTCAGCTTCCATTCTTTACTGGCTATGGAAAATCCTGTTATTACTCTGCCCCTATTTGCAGCTGTATTAGTAAGAAACAATACCACTAGACTAGATTTCAGATGTGCTGGACTGTTACTCACATAAGGCATGAAAACCAATGCTGCTGCTGCCAGCACTGCTGTGTTTGTGGTATTGCAAGCGATTCACACAAAGTCCTGGATATCCCTCTGACCCTTTTTTTGTATTTAAGGTAGTTCATGAAATGTAAATACTAAAGGCAAGTTCCCTTTCGAGGTTTTTTTTAAGTGGTAGAAGTCATGGGAAGGTTCTGTAAGCTGTGCTGCAATGACCCTGCTTTTTCACGATGCTGTCCCCTTGTGTTTTTATTGCAGGTGACTGTAGAGAAACTGATAATGATGCCACACATTTTTACCATGGCTAACCAAGTACTTACCATCAACATCAGTGCAGATGTAAGTATGAAAGAGAACCCTTTTGGGCGAACCCTCCTGTGCAAAGAGAAGGTCTGGCTGTGGTTCTGAACGATGTGGTTTCAGCCCGTTTCTGCTTCCTGCTCTGCTTGAAAACCTAGACTTAAATGAGGTCATTGAATGAGTTTGCTTCTTATCCAGCCTGTGACTCCGCTAAGAGACTCGGCCATTTGTGTGGTTGGACTTGGTGTGGTGTTCAATCTGGTTCCTACGTTTGCTTTATGTAGCTGATACATATGCAGATGAATTATTTGTGTTTCTGCATCAGGGAAGAATTCTGATGGGTGAATCAGGGATTCCCTTAAAGATGCGAGACATTGTGGCATCAAATGGTATTATCCATACCTTGGATGGCATCTTCATCCCTCCTTCAATAATTCCCATTTTGCCTCACAGATGCAATGAAGAGCAACATAAAATTGTGATGGTGAGTCACCTTCTCGCATTCTCATGCTAGCAGTTGCTGTAGACCTCACACTCACCTGGAGGGACAAAAGCAGGCTGTGTAAATTCCATTTAGGAAATGTGTTCTTCTTGAGAAGTCCCCTGATGAGAACTTTGGCAGTATCAGCACTGTCAGTGTGTCTTCTGCTGGCCCTTGGCACCTCTTTCCTGGCAATCAGCAAATGTTCCTTGTAGGCTGTCATTCCTTCCTTGCACCTGCCCTGCCTTTGGTTCAGAAGCACATTTGCCTTTTCATAAGGCCCTATAAGGAGACACAGTTAAGCCCAAGTGGCCAGAGGGACCACAAAACTTGCGGATTTAGTGAGGCCAGCTGCATGGATACCCAAATTGTTTTCCAGCCTAGCTGCATGTCTAGTGGCTGATAGACTCACCGGGTGGAGACAGACACCCACCCTGTTCCCACCTTTTTGCAGTCAGGTGCAAGATTCTCCTTGAGACAAAGGAGTAATTTTATTTAGGTGATAAACTTAGCCCATTTCAGAGTGTTAAAACTCCCTCCTAGGAAAATTTTTGATGTGTTTTGATGCTCTGGATGTACGTGAGGAGCAGTAGCTCTGTAGAGTTCTTGGCATGGGGAATGAGTTCTTCTGAGAAGATTAAGTTTTCCCTCTTGTTTTCTTAACAGGGCTCTTGTGTGGATTGTGAGGCCCTCAACAACAGTGTTTGCCCACCTGGCAGCAGAGAAATGGTAAATATTTGTGGTTATTTTTGTAATTTCCTTTTTGCATGATGACATACAGACCTACAGACCCAAGTCACTTTCAAATAAACAGCAGGGAAGGCAACCAGTAGAGAAGGATACATACTGCCCCCATATCTCTGCTCTGCGGTCCCAGGCTGGCACCCACCAACTGCTCTGTGCTGGTTTTTGTTCTGAAGTCTATTTGCTGAGTCAATGGAGAGAGCTGTGAGGCAGTCTGGGCTAAATGAAATTGTAGGTGCAGCTTTTAGTGCTTCTACCCTGCCTCATGCAGAGCTTTCCTGCTCATGTGCTGTCTGCCAGCTCCTCCAGACTGCTAGAACCAAGCCTGATCCCACTAGTCCTATCCAGTGCTACCACTGCCTGTATCATGACCAGAGACTCACAACAAGCTTTCTGCACTGCAGACGATGAGAAACAGTTTGTTCTTGGCCTGTGCTCCCTGTTGATTCTGAGATGAGCAGAATTAGCTGAAGGTGGAGTAAGGACGAGGAAGCTGGGTACTGGTGTTTGAGTTATTCCATGATGAGTTTAGCAGAATAGCAAGTTCCAGGAAATCCCAGTGTGAAGGCCAGGCCCAAGATGTTATTTGTGAAAGCCAGAGAGGTGTTCACCACTGTTAACTGTTGGGTATCTTCTGAGACATCTGGCTTTCAGGAGAACTTGATGAATGTCTGAAGTAGAGCTCTGCAAAATCACTAGTTGCTCTTTTTCCTCTCTGATTGAGGCAAGTGAAGCCAGAATCATCTGGGGCCCTGTTCTGCCTGTGTCTAACTCCATGACAGGTCATTCAGCATCGTTCCAAAATTGTTTGCTGTCCTTTTCCTCCTCTCTTACTCTCTCCAAGTCTCCTCCCTGTCTGTCTCACCTGCCTCCCTGTTTTTGCTTCCCTCCCTCCCTCTCTCATTATCTCTTTTACCCCCTCTCTGCCCCACTCCTTCTCTTCTTCCTCCTCTCTCCTACTACTGTCTCTCTCTCCCTTATCACAGACACTATTATTAGAGCAAAAGGGCAGCACTTTGGCTCAGATCTGGGGACTGCTGGGAGCGAGAGGAGGCCACCATGTGCCTTCTTTCATGATAAGCATGCCTGACAGTATCTTGTTCTCCTTGGCTCCTCTGTGAACTTCCTCAGCTCAGAGATAGGCACACTTGCTCTCTGTAGCACAAAAGAAGGGAAGGTTACAGTGCTGATGACTTGTTTTGTTCGTGCAGGAATCAATGCTCTTCCCAAAAGAATGTGTCTACATCCATGACCCACAAGGCCTGAATGTCCTGAAGAAGGGGTGCGCCAGGTACTGCAACCAAACCGTCACGGTAAGTGTGATGGAAGCCCACACTCCCCTTCAAAGGAGTTCAGCTTTGTTCTTCCTCGTTCCTCAAGAAGAGCTCTGACTCCTTGAGCTGAGAGAGGGCTGGAGGGGAGCAGAAGGAAAGCTTTCCTGTGCAAAGGGCTGTCCCCAGGACCATGATGGGAAATAGCTACCTGTTTTTTCTTTGGCAGAGAGAACACAGGGAACCAACCAACCTGCTGCAAATGTTAGAAAGCAGCTCAGTCAAACCCAAGTACAATAAATAATTAAAATAAAGCATGCCAGTTGTGACCAGCCAAGCTGGGAGAAGCCACAAGACAAATGGTGCAGTGCTAGCTGGGCCACGTCTTCTCTGCGAGTGTTCTGGTTTTAGCATTTCTCCCAAAGGAAGCTGAGCACAGGGAAAGTGCTGTAAGCTGTGAAGTGATTGCATCCTGTTTATGAGACATTGTCAGAGGGCTCAGGAAAGTCATTCTTACAGCGTTTACGGCCATTTGACTGCAGCTGCTGAGCTCTCACAGTGCCTACTGTATGGAATGATTTGTGAGTGTCTCATTAAATACTGGTGATTGTTTGTCTTGTAATTGTTCTTCCATTGGTCAGTCGTGACAAGGCCTGTGATCCAGGACTGCTACATCCCTCCAAAGGAACGCAGTCCTCAGCAAGGATGAAGTAGAAGTAGGCCAGCACTATTAAAGAAATAAAAGCTCACATACAACGTAGATCCTATTTGCTGAAGTCAGAGAGAGAGCGCAGAAAATTAGTGATTTATTCTGAAAGCTGAGGCTGTGAGCAGAAAAAGGGGTGTTGCTGAAAAAATAATTTAAGTGCAGGAACTCCTAGAAAAATAAATGCAAAATGAGGCAGTCTGTTTCAGTCAATGGCAGAAAGGAAGACCAGGATTTCAGAATTATGAGGTAGGATGACTCCAGGCAATTCTTGCTAAGTCACATCACACCTTACCAAATTTGCTTTTGTTTCAGAAACCTGGATGCTGCAAAGGGTTTTTTGGTCCAGACTGCATGCCATGCCCAGGGGGATTTTCCAGCCCATGCTACGGACGGGGAAATGTAAGTATGAAAGTTCAGGCTGTATTGCAGCAGCAGTTGTGACAGCGTGGTTAGAGAGTGCAGTTGTAGATAAGTGCAATTCAGAGTTTGTGCTCAAGGGCTAAGCCCCCAGCGGTGGCAGCAGAATATCCAGGGAGAATGGCACGTACTCCATGGACTTGCTTTCCTGAGCTCTAACATGAATCATGTCATGGCTGCTGGGGACAGCTCTGGCTTTGTGGGATTTTGTATTGCTGCCACCACTCTGCAGAGTCCTACTCCTTGCCACAAGTGTCAAAGTGCCTTTGATAGCTATCAATGCCTTGGCTTTGCCTTGCTTCCTTGAGTTGCTGTTCACTTTGGGTTTGATTTTCTTTTTGTTTTCCTTCCAGTGCAGTGATGGCATACAAGGGAATGGCAACTGTCACTGCTTTGAAGGTTTCAAAGGAATTGCCTGCCACATCTGTTCAAACCCAAACAAGCACGGCGAGAACTGTGATGAAGGTTGGTAATTCTGGTGGAGAGACTAGAGGAAAATGTAGGATGAGGATATAGTGCAAGTTCCTGTACCCTGCATTCCTTTTTGGCAAACAGCTCACGAAAGAAGTGAGAGCAATGCCATCACGGCTGTCCCTTCAAAAAACAGTGGCTGATCTAGCAGTGGTGATGGGAGTCTTGGAAACATCAGCCAAATTTAGGTGTAGGACTTCGATTTATATCTCTCCTGCTAGGAAAGAAAAGATGTTAGACAAGGACTTTGAGCTTGATAGCCTAAATTTGAGTCTGTCCTTATAGTCTACAAAAACCAGAGACCCAGGTGGTCACAGGATCTCTTTCCTGGCCAAGTTTTGAGTTATGACAGGTGTCTCTCAGCAGACATCCATCTGTCAAGAACAAACGGGATGATCCTTTGCTATCACAAGAGGTCATGAAGGCAAGTTGGGAGTCTGCACAATGCTGTCACTGTAGTGGATTCTGGGCTTTCTGTAATTACTGATCTTACTCCGTGTACTTCAGATTGTGGCTGTCTCCATGGCATCTGTGACAACAGGCCTGGCAGCGGCGGTGTGTGTCAGTCCTGGTCCTGTAAGGAAGGCTACACTGGGAAATTCTGTGACAAGACATCCAAGAACTGTGGCTCGAGCGAGCTGTCCCAGTACTGCCACCAGAACGCTGTCTGCAGCCTCAATGACACGGCAAGGTCAGCCGTCTCGGTGTGCACACTCAGGTGGACACGTTGTCACTGTACAGGCACACAGGGGCTGCGAGGCTGAGACCTCTCTAATTGTCTCTGTGTGTCTTTGTACTTGTTGCATGGGATGGTTTGAGTAATACAGCCAACCTGGCATCAAAGTCAGGTTCTGCCTTGCTCGAGAGGCTCCAGCTGCCTTTTGCTCTCTGCCGGCTTTCAGAAGGGGCTGCTCTATCTGTGTCCCTTTTGTTCTTATACTTTCAAGGTGCATCTGCATGGATGGATATGAAGGTGATGGGTTTTCCTGCCAGCCCATCGACCTGTGCAGTCAGCCAGACCGAGGAGGCTGTTCACAGAATGTAAGTGGGGCCAGATGGTCGAAGCATGGAGAAGCAGCTCCCATCAGTCAGAGCAGGGATCCAGGACTCCTGAGACTGTTACACATTTTGTGTGCTAACTTCCCCCAGCTATAAGGTGGGGTGGAATACCAGGTACTTTGGCAGTCATTATGAGGATGCCAATCATTTGAGCTGGTGCCAAAATGCAACACCCCAAGGAGGGTTTGGCTGGTTTGCACCAGATATTTTGACAGCTACAGAGATTAGCAGTACAGATAATTTTTTGAGTTGTAATGCTTTTCCCTTCAAGCTCTTCCAATGTGTGTTAGTAGCTCTGCTGCTGTGTTTGGGCTGTAGCTTAACTGTGAACTCCAACTCATATTTCTAGTAACCACCAACACTGCATTATTATCCTTAGTAAAAAACTCTGGTGTTTCGTGGTGGAAATGACTGCCACATGGTCAGACCTCCTCATAATTTAGGCCCCTCAGTGAGAGGAACACATTAAGCCATACAGAAGGAAATATGATGGCACTGGGTACAAAGTAGGTCTTTCTTGATGGAGATCTGCCCTCCATCATTGATTCCTTCCTGTATATCCAGGCAGGAGATTGTGCTCCTCCTCTTCAGAGAATACTTCTTCTGTAATGGAAGAGCTTTACAGGATGGCAGGGAATGCCCTGGGAGTTCTGAGCCACTCTAGACACAAGTGTCTGCCTCTCTGAAAACACAAAATATTTCCAGAATCATTTTATTATGAAGTTGTCTGTGACTTTTTGGGAGAAGATGCTTCCGCCCCCCAGCCCAGTGCTAGAATCAAAGCTGGTCATTCAGAAATCCTCCAGGGTCTGATGAAGGTGATTTGTTGCTGTATTTACACCACGCTCCCTCCCTTCTGCTGAGTGTAGTTTTTTCCTGTCCCTTCTCCTGGAGGCCCTGTGCACCAGTACGGGCCCTGGCACTGCCACCTGCCAGTGCCACACGGGCTGGACCGGCGACGGGAAGGTCTGCGTGGCCATAGACAACTGCATGCTGGAGAGCAGAGGGAACTGTCACATCAATGCCAACTGCATTTACATCGGCCCTGGCCAGGTAGGAACAACGTCAAGCTGATGTCTGTCCCCCCTGCGTCTGACAGGGGACGTGACATTTCCTAAGCTGCACTGAGATGGCCTTGGATTGTTTGCCAGAGGTAGAAATTGGGCTGGTCAGCAGCAAAGTCTGCTCCTCTGCTGCCAGAAGAACCAGCTGCAGCTAAAACCACGGCGTGTGCTTGCATGTGGTGAGAAGCACTGACGTGTTTGAGGCTGGTGCTCCACTCTGAAGTGTTTGTGCAGCAAAGGGAAGAGACTACACTAGGTAACACAGCTTGGTATAAGGCAGCAGTCCCTCTTGTCCTCAGGTATCCAGCTCAGGTCCAGACAGCCTGTGGAGGGAGCTGAAGAGCTGGGCATCTTAAGCTAGGAGGGAGGAATGCAGGAGAGGTGGCTTCTCAGGGTGCTGCTCCTCGAGGCGCTTCTCCTCATTGAGCAGGGAGAGCCTTGAACAATGTGCTGAGAAAAGGTGCCAAATCTTTAGCAGATTTTGGTGATGTGAGATATCCAACTGCTCTCCCAGCTATCTTAAAAGCAGGAAGCTTTGAGATGAACCCCTCTTCTCTTTCTGCCATGCACAAAGACTGTGCCATTCCCTGAAAAGCTGGGAAAAAAGATGGAAACTGTCACCTTCAAGTGATGACCCCCCCCGCCAAGCAGTGCAAGGGATAAATGTGCTTGAGCAACCAGGCAGCGTGTGTGCTGTGATAGAGGATGATGCTCTGCTAAGGAAATATCTCCACATTTCTAGGTCTTGAGGGACCAGGAAGAAAACTTGGGAAAATAAATGACAAATAAGTTTTGCTCTCTTATGCCTTTTTTGGGTAGCAAATGAAGATGCTCTGCTAGGTCTACAAAACTGAAATGTCTCTTTCTTGCAGAGCAAGTGTGTCTGCAAGAGGGGTTATGCTGGAGATGGCCACAACTGTGATGCAATCAACCCGTGCCTTATGGACAATGGTGGCTGCCATGACTTGGTGAGTAGCTAATGAGCTGTCCCAAGGCTGTCATGACAGTGGAGGTTCCTCTGCTCCCCAACAGGCATTTTTCAGCCATGGAATCGACAGAATAGTAAGGGTTTTGGTTATATCTTCTTACTGGCATGTCACTAAAGTGTTACAAAGGTGGATCTTCTGATTTTTATGTGTTCACACAAGCAAAGCTACCATTCATGCTTAGCTGCATGAGGTATAAATTCAGTGTCATGGTAAAGGCACCAGAAGGAAAGTGCTCTCCTCTAGCCCAGGCCGTGGAAGGCCAGAGTTCAGTTCCTAGACAGGTGTGACAGGGCATAACCTGTGTTTGTTCTTTAATTTCTCCTTTGCTTGTATTTGGAGGCTACATGTGTACCCCTTGGTGGAGGAGACAGAACCTGCACTTGCCCTGAAGGCTACATCGGGGATGGCATGACATGCTATGGGGACATTCTAAAAGTGAGTAAAAAGCAAATGTCTGAAGTCTTCTTGAGACTGGAGGGAAACGGTTCTGCCCTCACTTTCCTTTTCTCTGTCACCTGAGTTGTCTTCTTCTCCCAGCACCAGCCTGGTAGCACAAGCATGGCCCAGGACCACAGGGGCAGAACTAGTGCCAAGGCAAATCATTGCCAATGAAACCATTGTCATCATCTATTCTTTGTTGTTTGGAAGGTTTTTCAGGTCAGAGTTGCTAGACCCATTTTCTGTCATAAGAAATATCAAACACCATTGTAGATTCAATCCCTGTCCCTGCTCAACATGAGCAATGGCAGGTGAATTGAAAAGTGTTTGTTTATTTGGGAATGTATGTTTTTAATGGCTGAAGATTGTTTTTAGGAGTGCCCATCCCTCCCCACGATACGTGGTGTCTGTAATGTTTGTGAGGCAAGAGGAATGTCCAAGTCATTTTTGCCAGTTTTGCTATTGCAAAGTGCTCCTTTCCCTGACCCTGGGTCTCCCAGTTCTGCAACCTCAGTGCTTTGCAGGGGCAATCCTCCTGTTTTTTCTGTTTGGAAGGAGCTGGCCAGGAATTCCCACTTCACAGGCTTCTATGACTGGGTTAAGGTAAGAACAGCCACGGGATGCCTACACGGGTAAGTTCAGTAGAAGCAAAGTGTCTGTGAACACGTTAGAGGAAGAGCACCTCCATTTACCTTTTTCATTAGAAAAACAAAACAACAGAAAAAAATAAATCGTTACAGAGCAGGCATGTAGAAAAGCTCTGGAGTTTGAGATAGAGTCACGAGTGTGTTTGGGGAGCCTTGTTTCTAGCACAGGAGGAAGGTGGGGCTGTGTTACACTTCATTGGTATGGCTGTATCATTTATAGCTCTTGGCCATCACAAAACAGTGCAGAAGGGAAAGGAAAAGGGGTAGCATTATAATAGCTGTTTTTCAGAAGTTAGATTCCTGAAAGGCTTTGAGAAGTTAGACTGTGGGTTTGTTCCTTTTCTTGTTACTGCTTCCCTGTCTCCTGTGTGGCAAGAACAGAGACACTCTGCAGGCAGCAGCAAGCCTGTAGAGGCATGCTGTGATGTATGGCATCTAGCACAGCTTTAGCTTACCTGTCCCGCTGCATACATTGCTTTTGCCAGGAATAATCTTAGTCTTTCCTCCAAAACTGCTGTTGAGGGTTCAGAAAGGACTTATGGGTATGCTGGAATGTGTTTGAAGTTTAACTGAAGTACAAAAGGAGGGCTCCAAGCAGCAGATTCTCCCTTGCCAAACAGGTGTCATTTCTTTTGGCTAAGTCACTTGTAGCATTCATTGACTGCCAACAGCACTTACCTGCCATGCCCAGGAGATCTGCTGCTGAGCTTGTGCTGTCTTTCTACATGTCCCCTTCACGCAACTGCAAGGGTGAGATGGCTGTTGGATATGTTCTGTGGTACAGATGCAGCAGTGGAATGTCTTATTTGTTCGTTTTTGTGCTTTGGACAACAGAAATCTCTCTTCAGCATCCCAGCAGGAGCCAATGTCACTGTCCTGGTGCCATCGGAGGCAGCTATCAAAAACTTGAACAAGACTGAGAAAGATTTCTGGTTGACTCCCTCCATGCTGCCATTTTTAGTGAGGTGCGAGAAGACTCTTGTCTTTGCTTTCCTACACCAAACAACAAAGCCAGGAACTGAATTTCTGCTTGTACAAGACTAATAAAGAGTTATCTTGAGATAAATACAGAAGCCAGATTAAGCATCTGGCAGGCAAAGAATTTAGTAAGCATTTAAAATGTAACACCACAGCCAATGGCAAGTGGTTTTGTTTTTTACATATTTGCTGAGAGAGATTTCCCCTGTCACACAGATGCAGGTGGCATCAGGGCAAGTAATCCTCTCCATCGTTCCTTCCACGTGATTATCTACTTCATGTAGAAAACATAACTGTTGGGTAGTCCAGTCTTACCTCCCTGTTATTACAAACGGTGTCCTAATATCTTCTTTACCTGCCTTTGTTCCATTCAGGGCCCACTTTCTTGAAGGTGTCTTCACTGCTGAAAAGCTCAAAAAGTACAACAGGCCAGAGTTACCCACCCTCAACCCACAGACCAGATGGCAGATAAACACCAGCACCGGCGTAAGGGTTCCTCACGTAACACATATTTACCAGTATCAAACTGCTCAGGAGTTGCTGTACCCAGTGGGGAGCCTGGCTGGGACACTGATGCCTTCAAACTTAGACATCTTTCCAAAATTGTACCCAGATCAATCACGTGCAACCTTGAACGAACAGTATATTTGTTTTGAACTTGCTAAGCAATTTCTCATCCTTTTGCTTCTCCCTCTGATGCTTTTGCAGGTATTAACCATCCAGAACGCAACTGTAGTTGTCAGTGACATCCCTGCCAGCAATGGCATCATTCATGTCCTCAGTAAGGTACGGAGAGACGTGTGCTACTGGGAGATGCTGTGTTGTAGCAGCTGTGATGGGGCCAAGAAGGAATACAAGTGTGGACGGATAGGAAGGGATATAATGGCAAAACTGTATACTTGCTTATCACAAGGTCCTGACAGATGTTTCCTGTGCAGCGGTTTAATGTTTAAAATATTTGTCTCCAGGCCACATGGGAGGGGAATTCCTCTTCTCTTGACTGACAGAAGAAGAGCTAAGGCTATTGCAGAGTTCTGTAAAATGAGACCTTTTCTAACTGCCCTTCTTGCAAGCAGGGCAGGAGTCTAGTATAATTTTTCCCCAAGGCTCCTTACCCAACCTTGCTTATAAACTTGCTTTTCCACAGGTTTTGTTGCCACCTCCAGGAGATATTCCACCGAGTCCTCCAGGTCTGCAGAAACAGCTTGAGACAGTTGCCTCATTCAGCACATTCAAGGAATTGCTACAGGTAAGTGGTTGAGTTGAGCACTTGCTGTGGTTATCAGAACTGTCTTTTGAGCAAATGCCCACCTTACCTTGTACTGGTGGAGCAAAAGCTGTCCTGCCTGGTGAGAAAAGGGGGACCACCTGCCTGCTACCATTCATGACAGATCTTCTAGGAAAGCTCTTTTGAGCAGCCAAAGAGTTATATGCATACCATTAGATGGCTCTATCATGGACATGTTATTACAGTGGGTGACGACCTGTCTACCACAGGCACTCACATGCTTGTGCAGGGCAGAGAAACTTAGAGGAAGAGGAAAGCTTGTTCAGAATCAAGAAGCTGCACTTATGTCAGCCCAGGAGGTGGAGCAAGCAACCAGATGTGTGTGACTGAGGAGAAGTTGCATATCCTGGTTTTGAGCATTTCCTCTAGTGCTCTTGCCTGTGTAATTGATTTCATGTGTGGTTTCACTTTAAGTGAGTGGAATTGCTAATATTACTGTTTGGACTTTTTTAGAAATACCAGCTCATTGGAAAAATTGAGTCCTCTGAAAAATATACTGTTTTTGTTCCTGGAAATAGTTCCATTGAGGAGTACTGCCAAACTGCCAATGTGACCCAGCTGGTAAGGTCACCGCCTGCTTACAGTTTGAATGTGTATTGTGGTAAGGGACACATCCACTGTCAGATCATAAACCTGAGTTCAGTGGCTTTGAGCATGGAGAGGAGAAGCATATCTGATGCTAAAAGCTGGGACAAATGGGGCAGAGAGAAAGGAGAGGGTTTCCGGGGTGTTGCAGTGAGATATGAAAAGAATATTTATACTCCAAAGGCAAGTTCCTCAGTAGATTTGTCTGTGGATAGATAGCACAATATGTTCCCCTTCCTGACTGGCTGTGACATATCTTTGGCAATTTTCAACCTTTTCAAAGGTTCCAAAAACCATTTATGGCTTCATCCAGTAACAGAGAAGTCGGGTGTGCTTAGTCACCAGTGACAGGGACTTACTAGGCTCTGTGGGCTTAAATAGCCAATACAGATGCTTAGGAACTCTTCTTATGCCATACTTGTAACTGAATTGTAGTCTAGGAAGTCAAAAGAGTTCTAACGTGGGTTTTTGTGGATATAGGACAACAAGACAGTGCAGTACCATGTCATACTGGGAGAAAAGCTCTTGCCCACGGACTTGAGAAGTGGAATTCATAAGAACAGCATGTTAGGGCTCTCCTACTGGCTAATGTTTTACCAAAACAGCACCCAGGTAAGGACGTCTCTTCTGACATTTGAGGAGCTGGCTTGACCTGTCACTTTCTGTGGCTGGTGACTGGATACACCCATTTCTGTTTTGCACTCCCTTACAAATTTACCTACTGTGAGTGCCTGCTAAGCAATCCATGCAAATGATTGTTGAAGGTTATCATCTCAGCCGTTTTCTTCTCCTTTGCAGAAGTTCGTCAACAATATTCCTTTGGATGGAAAATTTCATGAGACGAAGAATGGCATGCTGATTGGAGTTTCACAGGTCCTCCAGATACAGAAGAATCGTTGCACTGCCAATACCACCACCATACAAAAGGTACTGATTGTTACCAAGGAGCTCACCACCATTTCTCCACCTACTGAACCAAACTGATAAATAGCAGACAACATAGCCATTGCTGTGGTCTGCCTGGGAGTCATGGCCAAAGTCCAGCCCACGGGTATCTTGTGGCTCTTGGCCATCTGAAGATTGCAGGGTCAGACAAAGATGTGCCTGCCTTGTTACAGATCAGAAAAAAAGTATCTGCAGCCTTGCATAAAGGAACTCCAGGTCTACAGAAAGCTTTACCCCAGCTCAGAGGCTCAGGGGTGGTGTAGCATGTGATCTCTTGTGGTTTGTTTTGTGGTAGAGTCTCTGGAGTGCAGAAATAAGACCCTGTGTACACCACTGGAGTGCAGGAACAAGAACCTATGTGAAGCCTTTGATAGCAGCCAGGTCCTGAGGGTCATGCATCATGATTTTTCTTCCTTCGGTGTTTTGAGCCATGGAGACAAATACATCTTTGTCTTTGCCCTAGCCAGCAGCCTGTACAGCACCGTTTGTTAATTCAAGATTAGTGTCTTGGTGTGGCATGGGTAGAGGGCACACATGTGACTTGTCCTGTTCTCTGTGCCCTAGTCAAGATGCGGCAAGTGTGAGAAGGGGATCAAGTGTCCTCCTGGGTCAGTTCTTGTGGTGAGTCCTTGATTAATGTGACATCTCACAGAGTGTTTGCAGACAGTGCTTTGATGCTCTTTTACTGCTCTATAGATGTTATCTCAATACCTGAAAAAATGTGTGCTTGAGTCCTTCTGTGGCTCATTCATGAGCGAGGCTGGTAAGAGAAAGCAGAAACCAAGAGAAGGCAGAAAACAAGGGAGGCACAGGCAAGAAAAACACAAATATGAAACATGAGGCTCCTTACAGAGCTGGCACCAGGCTTTGCCTGAATTTCAGGAGCCCTTCAGAGCATGCAGCGTGGGGAGTTTCCCCCCTTAGCAGGGGAGAAGAGATGGCTTTTTTTCATCTTTTACTCTTTTGATGTTATGATCAAAGAAAACCAGTTTAGGGCTGTCAATAGCAATGTCCCAGCCTGGACCACTGACTTATTTACCCAGATGGGTTGGTTGTGTCTGCAGCTTGTTTGTGAGCAAGTAACAAACATTTCCAGAGAGGAAAACTACTAAACATGGCAACTCCATGCTGGCTATGGACTACCTACCAGTCAGATCTGGCTTCTTAGGCTTTATTACTTTAGTCTATGCCCAAAAGTTTCCCATTAATTTTTCTCAGTATTCATACTGACATGTGTATGATGGATTCGGCAGGTGACAAATCAGACTCTGTGTGGTGATAACACGTGCAGAGACATCTCATTGGTCTCAGCTCTGGACAGTCCAAATTTTTAGGGCTGTTCCCATAGGATAAAAAGCCTTGTTCCTCTGTTAGGGGAGAACACTGCCATATGTCCCAAAATGTACAATGTTTGTGTAAATATTGTGATCTCTTCTACTTGTACCTATGTTAATTATATCTGCAGGAATTGCCAGGAAGCAAGAATCTCGCTCGCTGTGAATTACGCTCTGGGGATTCAGGAGTACTTGGCTGCCACTTCACCTGTGCTAAAGTTTCTCTGGTAAGAAAAACATTTGCCTCAGATTCATTTTGACAAAAGCAAGATGAGTATTAGAAATACAGCCATGGAAATACAGCCTGGGCTGAAGTCCTGGCTGTATTTGTGTCATTGCCTGGGCTCATCGCTCTCCATCCTGGAGACAGAGGGCACAGGAGCAAAACCAGCCCTGTGGAAATGTCTTCACAGTTATGGATTGCGGTCTGCCACTCTGGTACTGTTGCTTAGTATTTTGTCCTGCAGAGGATGAGAAGGAGTTGAATGTTTGCAGTCTGGTTTCCTAAGGAAATGAGACATGAGTGATGGTATTTTGCTTGTGCATGTGCCTTCCTGAATAACTAACTGGAGCCCAACCAAAGGGAGGAGCAGAAGGTCTCACACTATTATGGCCCCTAACACTTGTGTGAAAAATGAGTGGCTGGGAGAAAACACTTGAAGAGGAAATGGTAAAAGAAAGACTTGTGTGAGTTTGAGCTCTTACAGGTATTGAAGCATCTCCCTGGATTGGGAGATTGAGGAGAAGGGAGAGAGGGAGCTGGACATACACTGCTCACATGCAGAGCTTCAGTCAGCACTTGTACCTCACGGGGCACTTCTGCCGCCCTTTGTTAGATGATATTTCTCTTAGTCTGTACTTTCGAATTTGGTCTCATCGTGGTTTCCTCCCTCCATGGGTGGATGCAGAAAGAAATGAGAGCAGTTAAATCAGGCCTCTGAACCAAATCACCTTCTGGCAGACCCTCCCTCTGCCCACCGAAGTATCTTACTGGTGGGACACACTAGGGACACAGGCAGAATCTAGGCTGGAGCTAACATTTGTGTTACTCACCAAACGGCCATCGTTGCTCCAGGGTAGTTCAGACCTTTACATGGAGCTCTGGGCAACAGAGCACACCATTTTATTGTGTCCACTCCACCCGATCTGCACACACCTGGCCCTTGCATGCATTGTCAGAAATTATGGCTGTCACATAGGTAAAGGAACATAGTCACTTCTGCCATACAGCCGTACCTTGGCTGTGCTGCACAAGGCAGCTCACCCAAAATTGTTCTTGTTGGTTCTCCAGAGGTCCGTCTGCTGCCCCGGCTACTATGGACACATGTGTGAGATGTGCCCAGGGAAGCCAGGCCAGTGGTGCTCCGGGAACGGGGAATGCCAGGACGGCATGGAGGGCAGCGGGGAGTGCCAGTGCCTGGAGGGCTTCCACGGCACTGCCTGTGAGATGTGTGAGGTGGGCCGATACGGAGCTGACTGCAAATCAGGTGATCTGGTGGCTACTGTGGCTTGTCTCTACTGTCCCGCTTGCGAGGGGAGGAATGTGGTCATGTCGCAGCTCTTGAGAAGGGTGGTGTGAGGAAAGAAACGTCCCAGGACCTCCAAGATGGACGAACAGCTGCCAGGCCACTGAGAGAGGGATGGTGGGAGCGAGCGCCTGAGGTCAGCCAGAGGAGTGGCCCCATTTTTCACCCTCAAAATAAGGCACGACTGTGCTGTGCCACCCATCCCGCTGCCACCCTAACTGCAGAAAGCAGAGGCAGGTGGACTGCTCCTGGGCTTTTTGGCCCGGTAGCAAAGGAACAAGAGATGATACTCCTGTGATGTTTTCCCTACGGCAGTTCGATGCATTGGATTAGGAACAGAGCAGGCAGTGAAATGGCAGCAAGACTCTGCTTGTGAGACGTGATTGCTTTGCCAGGGACGAGTGTGTGTGTTTTCCCTGCAGAATGTGCCTGTGACAATGGCATATGTAACGACGGGCTGCAAGGGGACGGGAGCTGCGAGTGCTTCCCAGGCTGGACGGGCCCTACATGCCAAGAAAGTACGTGAGTGTGAAGGGGCTTATGGTGCAATGTGGACTTCTTGGCAGAGAAATCTCCATGATACTCTTTAGTTGCCAGAGCAATTCTGCATTAACTGAGCAAGGTGATCACGGTCACGTGTACTTTGCATCTCCCCAAAGGCTTACCAGCTTGTGCTAGCTCATTCCTGCACACAAGCTGCATTGTGGTGTGACTTCCTCAACAGCACATGAGCCCTTGAGTTATTTGGGTGAAATTAATCTAGAGAAAAGCACATCACCTGCTTCCGTCTCCACTGAGATTTGAGGCACCTCAAGAAAACCCCTTGCCCTGGGAAAGAGAGAGATGGAAGCTCCCAGCCAAATTGGGTTGATCATGACTCCTGTTACTTGTCTAAGAAGGTGACGGAATGGTTAAAGGGCCCCAATCTGTCTTCTGAGTTATTTTACTGCTCACACAGATGTTGATTTAGGTGAGCTCAGGCCACGGTCTGCAGTTCTCAATAAATCTGTCACTGTATGTCAAAGTAGTACGTGGAAGATGGTTGCTCCTGGGATCTGGGATTATGATTACAACTGGGGTGGAGAAGAATCTGACCTCCTAAATACTTCAGGATTTTAAAGGTTTGCACACAAAGATTGATTTTTGTAGCGAAGTCAAATGCTTTGGGGACATTTAGAAAGGGCAACTGGGTGGAGCTGTCCTATCTAGTGTAAACGTAAAGCGTGAAACAAGTTCAGCTTTTTGCTTTGAAGGGGGCAAAGCCAGATGGCCCTGTGTGTCAGGGCTAATGAGGTTCCATCCCCAGCAGTGTGGAGGCCATGCAGGTAGGCTCAAATTGAACCATGACCTCATATAGAGAACATCAAATTTACTCTATTGCAAAGTGCCAAAACATAAATCCTGTGAGGTTTTCCTGCTGCCACGTAGGACAGGGGAGCTACCATAACTTCTGGGGTGTCCCATCTTCAGTCAGGGCACCCCAAGTGTGGCAGTGAGGCTGTTGGCAGGGTCCTTTACTCTAGATGGCAAAAATGGCCCCAGCAAGTGCTAAATTGAAAGTGCCAGCTCATGTTTGTGTTTTCTCTTGCAGGAATCAAGATTGACTTGTGCAATAACACTTGCCATCAAATGGCCAAGTAAGTACAGACAAGGAGCTGGGTGATTCTGAGGAAGCCACGTGTGTTCATATGTGTTTTACACAGAGGTAGTTCTGTGTTTAGGGCTTTGCAGAGGGCTGGGAGAAGGTGCCTGCTCATTCAACATGCATAAATGTCATTTCCATTCTGGGAACTCTGTGGTGCCAAGCTGCATCCAGTTTCCCCAAGAATTTTGTCTGTCTGAGCATAAATTCTTTCCAAATTCCTTCTGCACGTGTGGATGGGAGAAAGCAGAGACCCCAGACTACTCCAAGTCTGGCCTTACTCATGGAGCAAATCAACCAGCCATCCAAAAGCCCCTTCTGCCTTGCCTGCCCCTCCAAACAATTAAATAAGATGATGGACTGTGATTACTCCCACTTGCTACATTCTCCATGCATTTTCTGGTCTCCTGTTTCCTGGTACCAGGACCCAGCCATCTCCATTGTACTGTGCAGGAGCAGATGGGCATGGTGAAGGTGCACTGTGTGAGGTGGGAAGCCTGTGCCCAGATGCCAGCTCCCTGGCCAGCATGACTTGAGTATTTGATGCTGTAAAGAAATACAGAGCAACCTCAGGCGTGTTCTCCTGTGGTCACTGTGGTCTCTAACTTTCGTGTGCCAGACTTGTATAGTGTTTCCTACTGGTCAGGCAAATCAGGAGGTGTCATCAATGATTGTTTATCCCTCTCTTGTTTCAGCTGCCTCAACAGTTCCACAGATTCCTCACCTATGTGCTTCTGCTCTGCTGGATACACAGGGAATGGGACCCATTGCACGGGTATGTCCAGCAAGTGTGGGCAAAATTCAAGGTTTGCAAACATTTGTTGAAGCTATGCAAAGACGAGGGGTTGGTCTGTGGGATCATTCAAATGCTTTTCCTCTCAGCTATCCACCATAATCTCTACCATGCTTTGGTAGAGAAGCTTTCCAGTCCAGAGCTTCACCCAGGATACTCTGAAGTTGCTAGAGCCTGTGAGAGAGGGGTAAAAAGGCAGGCAAGTGTAGCAGGGCAGTTCCTACTGCTTGTGGGGAGAGATGCACATGAATGGGTTGCATTAGTTCTGATGTCACAGCAATGGTGGCAAAAATATAACAGTTTTGGTCATGAGTCTCCCCTAGAATTTTGTGCCCTTCCTATTTGCTGGCCATGCCAAAATCAAGTAGAAGCAGTGCAGCAGTTGTGCCAAAATGAGGTAGGATTTCGGGATACTGCTCAAGAGCTGCATACAAACCTGGTCTACCTCAAAACCAGACAGACAAGAAAAAAACCACCCAGAGTGATTAAATTCTAGCAGTCAAAACACTGGTAGACATCAACAGCTTCTTCTCAGTATTATCCTTGTTTGAAAATGAAGGGGGAAAAAAACTGAAAACCCCCAACATTTACACTGTGCAAGCAAATATTTTCTTTCTCCTCTAACCATTATTCCTCAGTGAGAAAATACTGTGACAGAGAGACTTGCTAGTCCAGTTTGAGGGTTACTTAAGCTCTGCATGACTTTGGTCTGGCCTCTTTCAGCTCCAGATGAGTCCCCATGCCTTTAAAAGACCTACAGTCTCATGGAGAAACAAAGGGATTTTAATAAGATGATGTGATTTTTGTGAAGATGGAGGATGATTCTGGCACAGTTCATCTTTCCTAGATGCTCTGAGCTGATTCTGCTTCTCTTGTCCGTGGTCACAGAAATAGATCCATGCACTATGGATCATGGTGGCTGCTCCATCCATGCCGTGTGTACTAAAGTGTCCCCAGGAGAGAGAACCTGTGTTTGTAAGGAAGGCTACGCTGGAGATGGGATGCTCTGCATGGGTGAGTGCTCAGGGCATGTTTTGACGACAGTGGTGAGGCGTCATCCATGCAAAGGGAATTTCAGACTAAAAGCCTTAAAATTTCAGGTTAAAGTGTTGACTAACTCAATTCTTCTTTCACTTTGTCCATGCAGTGATTACTTCAAAGCAAGAAACTGCTGGCTAATCTTGTTTCAACTGTATTTCTGGGTTCTGTTGAGGCACATGTATAAACACGTGTATGTGTGTACATACATACCTGTAGATACGTGCTCAATGCTCTCCCAAGTTATGACTGGTGAAGTGGTCATCGCTGTCCCAGCACAGTGCCACCCAAAACTGGGCAGAGAGCTCACGCTGCCCTTGGCACCTGTCTTGCTGGATGGCCTGAGACCAGTGTTTTAGTCTCACACCAAAAGAGCCCTGAGAGGTTTCCTGCCATGGTGCACACTGTGGAGAGGGATAGAGACAGAGGGTGAGGGCAGTCTCCCACAGTGGTCTTGAGATGGAGATGGATCTGTGGGAGGGCCCACTGCTCTCGTAGCCTTTAAAGCACACCCAGGCAGGTGGGGGATTTTCTGTGGGCAGATGTACCACAACTCGGAGACCTGCACGTGGCAGGAGTAGAACTTGCAGTTGTACCCTATTCCTTTGCTATCACAAGTCATTTTTCCACCAGAATGTTTCCCAAGCTGGGAAGGTCCTCTCTGTTGCTTTCCTAATACCTCTTTGGGTCACCAATTCCCGGCTGCCTTGAGCAGCCCTCAGAAATAATGTGGCCTTACTGTTTTGCTGCAGAAATCGATCTCTGTCTCGAAAGCAATGGGGGCTGCCACACCCACGCAGAGTGCATTAAAACAGGTCCACGGAAGGTGAGTATGCAAGTTGGGTGTCAGGGCAATGTTATTCTGGAGGTGGTCACAGTTCTTCTCTTAGAGCTCTCCTCTTCTCTAAGAGAAGCATAATTCTCTTAGAGACAGTCCTCTCCATTGCAGTGTGCTGCCTTGTGCTTATCACATTCCATGTAGAAAAGTGGCCTGGGAAGGGCATGAAAAAATTGCTGTTTCCTTGAAATCAGATGCCTTCTGTTGGCCAGAGGCTGGAGGCAGTCTCAGGTTATATTTGTTGTTAAAGCAAGCATAGTTATTCATGGATGCAGCAATGGGTATTGTTCCATCCAGCTCAGCTATTGGATGTTTTCTTTCTTGGGTCCAAGCTTCAGACTGAGCATCTGCTCTCCCTCCAGGTTGCCTGCAACTGTCTTCCTGGTTACAGTGGCGATGGCGTGAGCCAGTGTAACCCCATCAACTTGTGTGAACAGGTACGTCGGCCTTTTGCTGTTACCAGAGGTGAAGGCCACAGCCCTGAAGCATTTATTTCTCACAGCAGTTAAGAGCAAGAGCAGGGTTACCCTGCTGGTTTAGAGATGGCTGCTTTACCTTTTCACATACCAAAGGGATTTGCGTGTTTGGTTCCATTGCCTCTCGCACCTCTCCCAATGACCTGCAAGTATGTTGGTCACCTGGCACTCCGTCCTGTGGGAAGAGCAGTGTGGAAACAGTGGCATGGAGTTGGACACGTGGGCTTGTTTCTCTGCATCCATTTTGTGTGGGACATGCTCGAAAGCTTAAGAGCCATCTGTGCTCCCTGCATTGCTGCCATGTCAAAATGTCTCTCTGAATCATGGGCTTTGCTAGGGCTATGGGTTCCAAAATAAGGTGTGAAAGTCTTGTTTCATGGGAGGATTTGTTGCTGAAAAGCCCTTGAGGGTTTCGGGGAGGTTTATTCTAAGCCACTAGACAGCTGAGAGGAATGTTTTTCTTTCCTCTGGGCTGGGTGCAGTTAGGAGCTCTCACATGCAAGTGGCCATCCAAACTGTTGGTAGTGCCCCTCCCTGTGAGCCTTTTCCTTTTCTTCCCAGAACAATGGAGGCTGTAGCCCGTTTGGGCTCTGCAAGTACACAGGGCCTGGCACCCGAAACTGCTCCTGCTCCTGGCACAGTGTTGGAGATGGCTTCACCTGCCGTGGCAAAGTGTATCTGGTGAGAAGCATGCACAGCATCTTTCGTGTTCCATCCCCTTCCCCTGCAGCAAACTCCCTCTCACATGTGAGCTGCAGGTGAGCAGATCTGTAGTGTCCTATTGGCATGTGTGTGGTGCAGGAGCAGGGGCAGGTGCTTTGAGGCAAACTAGGCATAAATCGTGGGTGTATGTGGTGTGCCAGCTGTGGGAGAGGATCACAGCAAAGCCAAAAGGGTTCACAATGTGAACACTCTGCTGCTCTATGTGCAGCATGGGCCATAGCTCCAGGGTGCTGTTTTTTTAATGCTATGAGCAAATGGGAGTAATTTTTTCCCAAGGGAACCCACTTCTCTCATTCTGTGGGATCAGGGCAGGTAGGTATCTCCTGTGGCCATGCCAGGGCTCAGGATCCACTTTGGAGGGCAGCAGTGTGTCTCCAGCTCTGTTGCCAATACAGCAGCTGTTCTTGGGCAAACTGGTGAACTTCTCTGGTAGTGGCAAATAAAATTGTCATCCCCACAGCAGAGCTGGGAGAAATGAGATGGACTCAGTTCTGTGCTTCTGCTCTTACTGAAAGCTAATGTGGTAAGGAGAGGGAGTTTGCCCTGCCAAGCCTGTGCCTGCCACTGGACAGTGTCCCACAGCTGGTAGTGGCAGCACAGTGAGGTTAAAGCAGAAGTTTTGTGAAGCACTCGAGGTGCCCCATGAGCACAGGGGCAGTTAAACCTAGGAGACAGCTGCTGCAGAAACAGGCAGCTTTCATCTCTGTCTGCTCCATCCTGCAGCACGTCTGGATGTGAATGGTCCAAACAGAGGTAACTGCCCGCTTTGGAACCTCCACATCATCCATGCCCACAGTACTGGCAAGGGAAGGAGGGAAAGGTCACCATGGTGTGTCAGAACTGGGGTGGGTCAGTGACCTGGAGTGGAAGGAGCAGGTCACCATGCTGGCTGGCAAGAAGCAAGTAGAAAAGACTGCTAACAAGAGCTGTTTCTCTTTGTTTAAGGAACTTGGAAGGACTGAAGACGCATCCGTGTTCTTTAAGATGATACTGGTTAGTGACAAACAGCTTTGCTGCTGTCTCTGTGGAGTAAATCCTACTTCTTCTGCAAAGGATCTTGCTAACTGGAACTGTGTTTCCTGTTTTCCTTCCCACAAACGCTCTCCTACCACAGGCAGAAAGTATCAAGGAGCTCAGTGGGACAGGGCCTTTCACTGTCTTTGTGCCCCGGACAGATTTCATAGGGAACACCACAACGGTAAGTGTCCTCCCATTCCACATGCTGGCAGGTGCTTGGCAAGCTCCAGTTGTGGCAACATCCCCTCTGGAGCTGTGCTGCCCAGTGAATGGAAGCAAAGGAGCTGTACTGCAGAGGTTTAAAGGTATTCCCCATTCTCCATCAGGGTAAGAGCAGGGGTTTGGAGGCCAGCTCACTGCAGAGGGATGAACATGGCTCCTGTTGTAAGGAGACCCTTATTGGAAACCCTGTCTCATGGTCCTCAGAGCCACCCAGTGATGCATGGTGACTTTTGTTGCCCATGGCTATCAGGGGCTGGTAACAGCCAGGCTTCAAGGCATCTATGACAACGACCTCTTATTCCTTCTCTGTGCCCCAGGCCCTGCCATTCCACTTTCACTTGTCTCTTCCTTCTAGTCCCAACAAGTGTGATGTTTGGGGCAAGTGGAGACCTGAGAGAGAGATCCTTTTCATGACTCTGTGAACCAAGTCCTTAACTAACAGCTTTTTGATGTTGGTGTAATGGAATACCTTGATGCCACCACTGACAAGTCCTGTTGTGCAGCTTCACCTTGCTAGTCCAACCTTTTTCACATGGGTCCCCTGTACACCCAATACAGGAACAATTCCCAGTGACCACGTCTTCCAAGTGTCACTTCCTCAAGGCCAATATGGTCATTTGCCCTCCGTCAAGGGACCTGAATGCTGGTTTTGTAAAGCTGGTTCAACTTTCCCAGAGCTCTCAAATGGTTTTCTGCATTCACTGTGTTTGGGGGGGACTCGCTTTCCTGCAGGGACGTAGCAGGGGGGGATGTGGGAAACCCAGGTCTCCCCCACGGGGTCTGAGGACCCCCTGCAAGACACAGTGTCCCCAGTGTGGCCTCATTCTTGTTTTCTGTCTGTAGTTTGAGGAGTGGAGGAGCAGAGGTCTCCTCCAGGACCTGCTTCGCTACCACATGGTGGGTTGCCGGAAGTTGCTGTCCAGTGACCTGGAAGCCCAGGAGACCCTTACGTCTTTATCTGGCCACAAAATAAAGATCACAGTGAAAGAGGTACTTCTCTGCCACAATTCCCTTCCCCATCCCACTTGTCAGGATGTCACTTTTGCCATCGTTTGAAGGCCACCGTGGTTGTGGCAATTGACTTGCCTAGGGCCCACAGGGCAGTGCCCTGGGTGTGACCTCCTCATCACATCCCTTCTCTCTCAGAACAGCATCTATCTCAATGAGGAAGCCAAAGTGGTTGTGAGTGACGTTGTTGGCATGAACGGGGTCATTCATTTCATCGACAAGCTCCTCATTCCAAGTGACCTGGTGGACCGCAACATCTCTTCAAAGAGCTCACAGGTGAGGCTGGAGCAGTGGCTGTGCCCTGGTGGAGACAGGACTGGGATCTTTTTTGCAGCAGCTGCCAACCATCACATGTCTTTTCCAGCCCAGAGCAGACTGCAACGGGAGATTGCCAGTGTCTCTCTGGTACCCTTGAAGAGTGCACTAGGAGCTCATAGCTCCTCTGTTTTACAGTAAATAATATGTCTTCTGTACAGCACAACAAAGTGCTGAAGTTCATCCCAGCTCCTGCCACAGCAGCACCTACCCAGCGTGGATCAGCAAAGCGGTGGCTGCTGAATGCTGGCGCTTGCCAGGCTGCTGCAGTTGTTAAACTGCCTGGTTTCTCCTCTGCATTGCTGCTCCAGGTCCCGGAGGAGGACCTCTTAGCCACGGTGGTTTGCTTTCTTCCTTCTGCAGCGAAACATCACGGAAGTGGCAGAGGCCTTTGGGTACACCATTTATAGCCAGCTGCTGCAGGTGAGCCTCCAGAGCCCTGCCACCCTGTGGGGAGGTGGGCTGTACCATGGGCATGCTCAGCTGGGGCTTCTGGCTTCTCCTTTGCACCCCCTCTTCTCTCATTCAGGACGCAGAGCTGCTGCCACTGGTTAGTGACCCCCTGCACAGACCCTTCACCATGCTGTGGCCCACAGATGCTGCATTCAGTGGCCTCTCCGAGAAAAGGCAGAAGTGGCTTTACCGCAGAGAGCATCGGGATGTGCTGGCCTCCTACCTCAAAGCACACATGATCAGGGACACCAAGGTAAACGTGGCAACAAAAAGGCTCCTGCCTCCTGAGGCCACGTGTAGTGCCACCACCAGCCTGTGGTTGCCCCAGAGCAACCTTTCCCAGTATTTTGCTGCTGTAGAACATGCAGCATATTAGAATATATTAGAATATGGGAGAAGAGCCTGACCCTCACCTTGCTACAACCTCCTTTCAGGCAGTTGCAGAGAGCAATAAGGTCTCCTCTGGGCC
The DNA here is from genome assembly GCF_000691845.1 of Merops nubicus. Lineage (NCBI taxonomy): Eukaryota > Metazoa > Chordata > Aves > Coraciiformes > Meropidae > Merops > Merops nubicus. The sequence goes on from NW_008609480.1 coordinate 84,975, forward strand.
TCCTTGCCTCCAGGCTAAACAACCCCAGGTCACTCAGCTGCTCCTCACAAGACATGTTCTCTACACCTTTCTGCAGATTCGTTGCCCTTCTCTGGACACGCTCCAGCACCTCAGTGTCCTTCTTTTAGCAAGGGGCCCAGAACTGAACACAGTATTCAAGGTGCAGCCTCACCAGCACTGAATACAGAGGTAGTTAGTCTTGAGAAGACCTAATGCTGTTTGAGCTTTTGGGGCAACCACTGCTTCATCACATGGTGCAGCATGGCTGAGCTTCTTGGGGAGGCCACATCACCCCCAGAGCAGCAACACAAGGCTCGCAAACAGGCTCTTGTCTATAGGGGTGATGGAGAAGGGAAGATTCCAGCTGAGCAAAACCAGGGTCTGCTTATGCACACTGGCCTCTCGTTGTTCAGGAATCTGGGACTGACCCAGCATAGTTACGCTGTTCCACCCACACCGGCTTCACGTGTTGCCATGTCACACCACTCCCTGCCAGCCCCCTTCTTAGTGTGGCTGCTGACTCCTGTCCTCACCAGAGAGCATCCCCTCAGAAGGACGAACTGCCAGGTTTGCCGGTCTCTCCCTTCATATTCTCTTTTTATCCTCTTAGATTGTTGCTGGAAACATGCCCCAGGTTGAATCCATACGGACCATGCATGGCTCCACCATCTCATTCAGCTGCAGCAAAACCCACGTGGTGAGTGATGGCAACGGTGGGCTTGGCTTTTTACTGAGCAAGTGTCCCTGGGCATAGCCACGGGGCAAGTGATGCTCCATGTTGGTCACTTGCAGGAAGTGAACACAGGGTTGGGGTGTCTGCAGGCTGAGACACCCCTTTCCCCTGGCTACAGCTGAGCCTGTAGAGAGGCTCAAGACTGCAGCCAGCCAGGTGGGAGGCGTGGAGCATGTGGTACCTGCACATGCACTTCATGATGAGCAGGTTGAGGAGCCAACCACATGGTGCCATAACCTTTACAGAGCACGTGTTTCATGGCCAGAGGCTATTTCTTAGGAAAGATGGCCATGAGAAGTGGCAATCAGGAAGGGTGGTCAGGGGCACAGGGGGTGACAGTCATGACAGTCAAAACCAAAAACCTTTGAGTGGTGCAGCCAAGACACAGGATGTGCCAGGATCACAAGTTGTTTCCTTCATCTGGTAGGGAGAGCTTCTGGTGGGGAACGGTGATGCCACCATCATCCAGAGGCACATGGAATTCAACGGGGGCATTGCTCATGGCATCGATAGGCTGTTGGAGCCGCCGGACCTGGGATCTCGGTGTGATGAGTTCACCTTTGTTGAGCTGCAGGTGAGCACTTGTGATGAGACCAATGAAGATCTGTGCCACCTGCTGAGGCCCATGCCTGGGAAGAGGGGTGTCGGGATGGCTGCAACTTTTCCTCAGCAAGGCTCCAAGCAGCTAAGAGGAAAAGCACGTAGTAAGTTGCTGTGAGGTTTCTTTCTCCCCTCCACAGGGATCTACAGAGAGCTGCGGACTCTGTGGCTTCGAGCCCCCGTGCCCTGCTGGCTCCGTTCAACGGGTAAAGCTCTCAGCTTTGTCACCAAGAGGCCTGTTTCAGGGCTGATGACAACACCCCACGCCTCTCATGTTCTAGCAGCAAAGTGAAGGCACACCTGCATGTCCCTCAGCTCGGACACATGGTCCATGCCTTGCCCCAGGAGCAGGAGCTGGGCTGAACAGGGGGTCAAGGGCTCCAATGGGCTTTGCTTGGACAATCCCCATATGGGTGACAGCGGCTGCAGCAGCACTGGGGGCTTCTCTGGTGCTTCATAGTGAAAGAGCTCAGCCTGGCTGCTGGAGATGGAGCAGGGACCAGAAGGTGAGCAGCCGTGGGGGCAGTGGTTGTACTCCACGCTGTATCTCCTGCTGTCTCACTCTGCCAGGCCTCTGGCATGTCCCTGAGGTACGGATGTGGCCCCTCTGTCACCAGCACCATTGCATGTTAGGAAGCCTCTGTTACTTGTCATAAAACTGAATGAATAGCTCAAGAGAAGCCAAGGTCAGATGTCAGTGGCCAACTTGGCAAACTCCATGTTTTGCCTGTTTCCTCCCAGGGGGACACCAAGCGCTGCTACTATTACAGAAACCAGCTGCTCAGAAACACTTTTCTCTTTCACCGGAACTCCCTGTTGCGGCAACCCTCCCCGTGGGACACCTTCAGAAGACACTTGTCTTCCAGGGGGCCTCTGAAAAGAGGCTGCAGGAGGAGCTGTGTTTCCAACCAGTGGGTCCCTCAGTGCTGTGCAAATCACTACGGCCGTGACTGTCGGGGTAAGGAGCCACGTGAGCCTTTCCCACCTCAGCCCTTTCTCTTGTGGGAAGGTGTCATTCCTGGTTCGGCACAGACATCTGGTGTCCAGCAGTGTGCTTCCCTGGAGAAGGGAGGGCAAAACCCCAGGCAGGGCCCTCCCAGGCTGTAGAGAGTTCAGGGAATGATCCCCTGGGAGTTGATATGGATGGTATGATAACAGGGATTTCCCTTTCCTTGGAGAAACACTTGTCCCCACGGAAAGCTCTGGGCACAGTGCTGCTGGCGGTGGCTCTCAGGCATGTCACTCACCCCTAGATGTTGTCAATGCTCAAGTTCTCCCTGGCATCTGCTCTCTGCACTTTGTGCATGGGCAGCTTCCACGTCCTTGGATGAGCCTGCTGGCAGATTAGCATGGGGTTGGGCAGCACAGGGGCTTCCCAGGCTAGAAGCTGTGCCAAATTTGTCCCTTTTGCCCCTGTTCCTAAGGTTTATTGTCATGGGATGTCCCCAGCACTCATTCCCCAGACCGCCAACCTGGCTCCGCAGTCTGAGCACCCTATAAGCAGCAGCTCACGTGGCACCCAGGGTGCAGGCTCTGCCTGGGGGGCGGTGGGGGGCTCCCCTCCAGCACAGGGTCACTTTGTCACCACAGCCTCACTAAGGTGCCCCATTTGCAGCGTGCCCAGGAGGGCCGGAGGCACCGTGCGGTAACCGCGGGACCTGCGATGACAGAATCGGTGGTTCGGGGAGCTGCAAGTGCAGCCAGGCTTTCATCGGGACCAGCTGCGAGCTGTGTGCCCCCGGCAGATACGGGCCAGAGTGCCAAGGTAAAGGGGGAGCTGGCAGGGGGCAGCAATGCAGAGTTTGAGAAGGCTCGGTGGCACACAGCCGGAGCTGTGGCCAGGGCAGTCGTGCTGCTGCTGGCCTCACTTCTGTGCCGAGGCCCCTGTGACAAAGACCTCTTCAAGCACAGCTGAGAGCCCCAGTCTGGCAGAAAGTATTAAGATGTGTTTTCAGCTGGGGGACAAATCCCTAAGTTGTAATGAACCGGGTACAGAAAGAGCATCTCCTGGGACATGCTCAGGAGGGACCTGTGCCCTGCGAGGCAAAGACAAAGGGAGGCCCCCATCCTCCCATCCCAAGCTGGCCTTACGAGGTCTCTAGGAATGTTTTTGATAGCTGTATGTTTGCAGGGACTCAGAGTGAAAAAAACGCATCTCTAGACATGCCCAGGGGAGAGGTTTGATGGGGGTTTGTGGGTGCAGAGAGGCTTCCCCTCCCCATAAAGGGTCCGTGTTGCAGAGCGGGTCCGGGGTGGCAATGACAGGAAGGGATGGGTACGTGCCACCATGCCTGCCTTCATGCATGGCCCACACAAGCCCCATTGCTGTCCCAGGGCCCGAGTGTGGCCCTTCAGTGCTGCTGAGACAGATGCCCCAACAGCGTTTTTACCATTCCTCACAGAGTGTAACTGTACCGAGAACGGTGTGTGCAACGGAGGACTGCACGGGGACGGCTTCTGCTTCTGTGCCGAGGGCTGGACTGGAGACCACTGCGAAACCAGACTAGGTGGGGGCTGCCAAGCCCCACAACCCACTTACTCCCTGGGACCCTGTGCCATATGGACACTCCCCCCATAGCTGGGTTGTTCAAGCAGCATCAGAAATACCACCAAAAAGGAGTTTCCAGTTGTGGGGCTCATCCTCAGACCTGGCCCATGCTGGTGAATTTCACAGGGGTTGGGGTGTGGAGGAGGAGGAAAGCTCCACTTGATTGTGAACTTGAGCTCAAAGGTGCTCCAAGAAGAGCTTGGGGGTGAGGTGAAGGTCTGAGGTGTGTCTGACGGAGTAATAGTCCTCTGCAGAAAAGCAGAAAAGAGAGGGGGGAGGGGAGGGAGCAGGAGGGATCGTGGGGCAGGTGTCCTGGAGCAGAGGTTGGTGATGGTGGCCATGCCCATTGTCACAGCCCCTGCATCCTTCTGACCTGCGTGTGTTCTGGTTGCAGTCATGACGCCCACCTGCTCCCCACCGTGCCACCCCCAGGCCGTCTGCCGCGCCAACAACCTCTGCGAATGCAACTTGCACTACGAAGGCGATGGGAGAACGTGCTCAGGTAGGGAGGAGCCACGCGGGGCCACGGTGGAGGGCTGGTTAGCCACAGGGAAAGCCGACAAAAAAAAAACAAGAAGGGAAACAGCTGACCCCCTCCCGTTAGCCATATCGATGTGACGGCTGGCAGAACAGACAGACACCCCCCCCAGGACATCCAGCAAGGTGTTTAACGGAAGGCTTTTACCCCGCAGTGCTGGACATGTGCAGCCAGGACAACGGGGGGTGCGCCAGGCACGCGCAGTGCACGCAGGTCGGGGTGAACGTCTCCTGTGCCTGCGCTCCCGGGTACGGCGGCGACGGCCACGTCTGTGACCCCATCGATCGC
>NW_008609481.1:0-13321 GCF_000691845.1 Merops nubicus
TATATATATATATATTTATATTTATATTTTATATATATTTGCCAACATTTAAAGTGAGAAAGTATATTTTCCTCAATTCTTTCTGAAAACAAAGAACTGTGGATTTAAACAAAACAAAAACCCCGAACAGCCCCTCTCCTCAAACCCCCAAGAATGATACTTATGGCCCAAGCACTAAAGTCTAGTGATGCTTTTGAAAAACCCCATTTCACATCCTCCTCTTTTCCAATAGTTACCCCAAACAGAATGGAGAGTAAGCAAAAGAAAACCCCCAAATAAAGTCTATTTAAATATTACCCAGTATGTAACAGACTGTGGCAGTGAAGATTCTCCAAGAAAATAAAGTGTAAGTTGTACAAATGTAGCTCTGTTGACAAGTACAGCTAACATTTCCTTGCAATTAAAATAATTTGAAAGGATGTGAACACAAACAGGCTACATGAATGCAGTATATTCCCCGTCCCTTCCCCCAGCACATTACAATCAATAAAAAGAAAATAAAATCTGAATAATACTAGAGGTAGCAGCTGTTTGTATTTCCATTATTCCTAGTATCTCTGGAGTCCAACCCTTCCAACATTGCTCCCCTGATAAAAGGCTTGTGTGCGATCAGCCGACATACAGCAGAGTGGTAAGCTAGATGTCTGCAAGAGTGTTTGAAGAATCTCTCCTACTGCAATGGAAGCAGTACTTGTAAAGAAGTGCGTTGACAACCTGTATTAAATCACAGCTCAAAAAGCTACGGCTGTTTGCTGTTTTACAAGCCACTTGGAAAAAAAAAAAATCCACAAGGTGTTTAAGTAAGCTATGTAGTTCCACAACATATAAATAGGGTAAGTTTCAAGAGTTCCATATAACCTCTAAAATATATGCTAGCTGAATAGCAATGGAGTAACAATAATATTAATCATAGTAATGCCTTAGTTCTGGTATCACAAGAACACATTTCCTTCATGTGGGATGATTCCTGGAGGATTTTGTGGGATCTCTTCTATGTCTGGTAGAAGTGATGGTAGTGGTGGTGGTGCTCATGGTGGTGGTGGTGTTCATGCCTTTGTATCATTTGTCCAACTTGGCCTTCATATAAAATGACTGTGGGCAGGTCTCTCACATGTTCCTTTTCCATAACTGTCCCTGGAGACTGGAACGCTTTGCACATTTGGTGATTCTCCTTTGCCCTCTGCTTATGCTTCTTGTGAACCTGTTGAGATTGCAAGGGGAGGTAAGAAAGGTTCTGGCCTACCCGTGCACTTGGGGAAGCCATTGGCATGGGTGCCCCTTGAAAAGGTTTATTTCTGACTGCCCTTCCAGGATGCACAGGAGCAATGTTTTTGCCCTGGGCCTTGGGAGACCTCACAAAGTGCTTGTTTGAGTCCTGGTTCCGGAGCCTCTGCTGGATTTCTGCAATCTTGGCATATGAACTTTCAGCCAGATTGATGTGGCTTGGATCCACCACTTGAGATTTCCTATGGTGAGCATAGAAGGTTTCAGGTTCATGAGAACGGGATCTAGTTTGACTCACAACTCTGCTTGGTGGGTCATGTTTTTGAGCTGGTGGAGGAGATCCTAGGAAATAACAAACTGAGTTAGTCATCTACTATTTCAAAGTTCTAATTAGTAGCATGCAGTTGGCAGGCATAGCATCATCGGCAGAGTGAATTTTTCCTAAGGAAGTGAATGCAATTATAGCTGTCTAGTCTAATTACATTTAATAATTCTGACTAGTAAATAATACACACACAAATACGTGTACATATCAATGTAAGGGTGAAGTGTGTGTGTGTGCATATACAAATCTTTACGTTATCTTCTCTCAGTCATCTATCTGAAATTCACCAAAATAGCTGACTGGAATAGTAAACTATTGGCACACAAGTGGGAAAGGGAGGAAATCCAAATCCCTTTAATTCAGGCACAGAAGCCAAAATTCCAAGTGTTCTCCTATTTTGGGGTCAGTAGTGAATATAAAATATGTGCTGGTATCATCTTGGTAACAAGCTCCGACATCTAAAAGTAAGTCCTTGCCTCGCCCATAGATTAAACGTAATTTAGATCCAGAGATTGTTCTCCTAGGCTCACCTCCAACTTTAGCTACACAAACAAGTACTTCAAAGCAGGCTTGCAGCACATTAGCCACTCCGTTGTGATACCACCTCCACCAGTAAATATCGTGTAGTATTCACAGTCCTATTCCTTCCAGGAAGTCACTACAGACAAATCACATAGGTTCACAATTCACTGCCCCTGATGTGAAACATGTAGCTGAAGAAAGAAGAGGCAAACAAGCTTGCAACATAAATTACCTGGCCCAAACTTTGATGTGTAGTTTTCTATTCCTGCAAGATCCAAATAGTGGTTTCTCCTTTCAATGTTCTCATCAACACAATGACGATAGCACCCACTTTGCTCTGGACTGTTCTCACTCTGATGATATCTGTCAGCAAGAAGCAAAATTACAATTCAGCAGAACTGCTTTAAAGTTGTTATCGCCATCTGCAAACCAACAACTAATGACCCCTTTGAAGTGACAGGAGTTGCTCACAAAGAGACAACAACTGTTTGAAATTCGGGATGACCGATTTGCTAAGTCGATAGGTCTGAACTGACTGTTCTTTCCCCTCCTATAAATTGACCCCGATGTTGCAAAGCAGAAGAGGCTTTCAAATTGCATCAGACATGCAAAAACAAATAAAAACACTCCTCGGGTTTATTACTTTTTGTCTTAGGGCCAAACCATTCAACTGATTCTCCCATTTGGACATGCCAAAGAAAACCTGCTGTTTGATTCATGACTGTTCCCACCCCTGTCAGGAAGTGCTGGGGTAAGCCTCGTGTCAGATAAACACACGTGTGTGTCTGCTTCAGAAAGACAGGCAACAGCACAGGTGTAGTAACTAGAGAGAGCCTGCAAAGAGAAGGTGTTGGTAGGACACCCAGAGGTAAGTGCTGCTTTCCAAAATACAACTAATAAGGTCAGATCAGCCGCTGGCTTCAGAGTCACAACTCCTTCTCCTGCTCAGCTTTGCAATTTTATTTATAGCAGAACTATTTCCTGAGAATGAATAACTGAAATACCATTCATTTATGAGGCAGAAAAAAGAATCAGGCAGAGGTTTACAGTATTGTAGCCCATAATGCCGGGCAATTTAATCCAGCAATTTCAATGGATGTCTGCAGATATGAACAACATTTTCAATATAATAAACAGGATAAGCAGAACACTCTCAATGAGCCACTGCCCATCATTCAGATAGTACAGCCTCCAAGACCACCACATAGGCCTTGCTCTTTCTCTGTGCAATTGCACTGATGTCAACCTCAGACCAGAATTTGGCCAGTGTAGTCTGTGGTGGCCAGTACTCCACTTTTAGTCTATTAACACATTTCCAGAGGCTGCTGATCCCATTGAGCTTTGGCACAAACTGCTTTCCTGGTCTAGTGTAGTACTGTTCAGGGACATTACAGAACTGAGTCTCCTGTTTCTCTGTCAGACACAGGTCTATCGTTTCTTTGATAAAAGTCGCAAGACTTGACCTACCTGGAAGATCATTTTTTGCTCTACTTTGATAGAGGTACAGTCTCCTGAATGGAGGAGAGTCTGCCTGGAAAGGAGGTAAGCTTTAAAGACTCTGAGTCAGCTTTGAACTCCAGAAGTGACATGGGGTACTGTCAAATATGAGGGAATGTCCATATATTCTTTATATTTTGGATACATAACAAACTCGGTACCTTCCCTGACTCAGACACACCTCTACAGGTTATTATACTTTAACAGGTCAACATAAATGATCTCTGGGGCTCAAATGTGGCTAACTGAAGTTGTCAATCATGAACTGCCTACGGAAACCATTGGGACTTGCACACATGTGCTGAGGACAATGGACAGTTAACCCAGAAAAAACATCACTGGGTTCCATTACGCAACACTGTATACAGAACTGGCTGTTGAAAGCTAAGTTAACAGGGAACCTGTTTCTTTGTTACTGTAATAAATTCCATCTCTCATCTACATGGTGAAAAAAAAACTATGCCAGTACTGCTACAGCCCTGCATTCTAATAGCTTTCTTGCATGTAAGATGACGTTCAACAATATTCATGCAAAAACACACAGTGAAGCAATTATATACTGATGAGATATGTGCTCCACTGTCAAGAAGAGCTTCACATACTTCTGAGAACTGAAGTGTCTGGCATCCAGTCCCACAATGCTCTCCTGCATACATAAGGGAAGACACAAGCACACAGCAAGCACAGTGCGTAAAAAAACCTACATATACAGCATTTTTGCTGATTGTTGGTTGGTTTGGTTTTTAATCAAAAAAGGCATCTGCCCAAGTGTTTGTGGAGCATATGAAAGCCCTTTCTAAAGTCCCCATGCTGGAGTGTCATCCTGATGGTAGAAAGCACCCAGCAATGCAGGAGGAACAGGGAGCAGAGCAGTGACAGAGCACAGGACAGAAAAACGCAAGGACGTTTCCTGAAAGCCACGCTCAGCGATAACACCAAATTTAAGCCAGTCAGGGAGAAATCACTTTAGCAGGAAAAAAAGAATGCATTATCAGTGGGTAAAAGGAAGATGTTCCAGAGGCTGGTGTGCATATTTTCCCTGTTGCATGGAACAAAATATAAACTAGAATGGTATAAAGATACCCAATCCACAAAGCTCTCTGCCAGTGCTCTTTCCACCACCTGCTTTCCACCACACAGACCAGGCAAGCTAGCTGTGAATTTAGCTACGTGTCTTGATACTTGTATTAGCCCTATGGCTGAAAACTCCTGCCTGTAGATTCCAGCAGATGAAAAATCTAACCCATCCACCTCCCACGTTCAGGATAAAAACATTTCTATCAATTTTATATTGAATTTTAATCATATCTTGCCTAGAATTCCTTAGTGACTGAATCTGTGAAATGTGTGCACTTCTCTTGAGTCCTCATTGCTGCTTTCAAAGGGGAAGCCTCCGAATTAATATTGTGAGATTCTGATAGGAGCTTTCCTGAGGGTTAGCAATTTGGCCAGGGTGGACAAACACTGTGTGGACAGGACATTCTTTGTCCTGTCCACATGTAATAAGATGCAATAAAAGCTATGAAATGCTGACACTTGTCAGATGCTGATCTGCTCAGTTCAAGGTACAGCCTTGCTCTGTCTAGGAAGCCTCCAACCAACGTGATAAGAAGGACAAATGCAGCAGAATTGAGATTGTACCCCAACGTTTGTGACTGTGGCTTTACGTGGAAGTGACTGCTGTTCACAAAACCACTGCATTTGCAAAATCAGAACTTTAAGGTGGATGGGAGGGGAGTTTTGCAACAGATTATCCAAGAAAAACAGTCCATTAAATTCAGACAGGACAAACCTTTGCTAATAGGCAGAAGGAATATGAACAGCACATCTAGGCCAGTAAGCAAAACCACAGAGTATTCTTTAGTTCACAGAAGATTTTGCAGAGTTGCAAAGAGAAGATTAGAAGTCATTTTAGTCTTCTTTTAATGTGAAATTTGATTGTACTGGGATTTACTCACTGGGACAACTCACTAGCATTTTTCCTCTATCTAAAAAAAGGGAGGCACTGTTTTGTGGTCATTTTCAATAAGACTGAATGCTCCTTTTCTCAATAAATTTATTATGTATTTGGACAAATATCCCTAAATCCAAGGAAAACCAAAAGTAGATTTTTTTTTTTTTAAAAAAAAATTTGCGGCTGAAGAAACAAATGCAACTAATGATTCAATATAATTATTGTACCACTTCATCAAATACTTCCCTCTGCCTTAGCATGAAGCATAAAATCCTAAAAGAGATGAAACCTATACACCACGATGACCTGTTAGGAGCAACTGATCTACATTAAAATACATGAAAATTATCGGCCTTCGATTTGTTTTTCCTTCCATTAAAATATCAAATCCAGAAAAGGAATAGCACACCTACATGTGACTGAGAGATTACGATTTTTCTTAGCTGTAAAGAATTTTAATACTTGAAGAATACATTGCAAATGATCATCACATACTCTGAAGCTCAGTGCAGGTAATATACATCAGATAGCTAGAACTCATGACCATCAGATAGATACACATGATTACACATTTTTTTACAGGAAAAAGGCCTGTTCTGGACTGGCATCCAAAAAAATATTGTACATTCTTGTCAGGAAAGAACTAAAATCTTTTTTTTTATCTAATCTGTAGATGGCTGCAAGTGTACCTGCAGCTCTTCATATAAGAAACCACTGTGCTTGTGCTTTATTGGAAATGAATGTACTTTCAGTCACACAGGCTGGATTCCAACAACAGACAGGTATTTTTTCAAGTGGTGCAATGTATTCTGAAACTTATAGGAAAAAAAAAAAAAACAATCCAGAAAAGATAAACAAAATTATCCCAATTTTCCTGTAAGATTCCATAAAATATAATGGTTCTAAGCAAGCAGGTTATATTTCTACATCGGTGTTACTACTAGTTGTGTAAGGGAAAATTTGACCTAAAGTTGATGTGGCAGCAGGGAAGCATTGTTGATGGCAGTCAGCAGAGACAGCCGCTCTGCTAAGTCAGTATGAGGTAAGAAAGAGATGAATTTGCTTCTCCTACCAAATGTACAAACACACTTCAGAAGTGCAGCTGAGCCAACCCACAGCTGCTGTAAGCCAGAACCACCTCAGCAGTATGGGGCATGGAGCAGGCAGCATGCTAGAAGCTCTTCCTTGTCGCTTACACTGCAGGACGTAGCCTGTGCAGACTATCGGCTGTAAAGCTGTCTGCTGCTCTGCTGCAAGCTCCCTTCTTTCCTTCTTCTGCTAGGCAGTGTACAGCCACTGCCAGCCCAAAGCTGCTTCCTTTAGAAGGAAACGTGCTAAGGAGAAGCAGGTCTGCTTATGACCTGGTAAAAATGATTGACTTAAAGCTTGGAGCTGAGTTGACCAGTGAAAAAGATGTGCTGGAAAGAGGACAAACAAAGGCAGTAGCTGGCATCTATGAAGTTGAAAAGGTTTTAGGATGCTCTCAGCCAAAAGGCTGTGCTATAAAATCCACTGCCAGACACAATATTTGCAGATGGCATCTAGAAAGAAACTGCATGTCCTCCAAAGAGCCAACAGAAGAAGACAATTTGAGTAAAGTGTGCTAGAGATTTGCTTTTATAATTTTTAACATACAAAGTATCCACCTATGGAATCTGCTGAGGGTTTGACAGTGAAAAACCTTGTAAATCCTCTATTTTAATATAACTTCATGCAAGCAAGAAATCAGTGGTTGAGATTTCCTCAGAGGTACCCAGTGCCTCTCAGGAGCATGGGTTTTTAACTCCTTACCTGAGAGAAGCCCGCTGCTTCTTCTCAGAGCTTCTTAATTCTTCATTAGCTTTGCTTTCAGCTCTATGCCTGGCACTCTGTAAATCTGCAAACAAGAAAATGTACATGATTCTCACATTACTGTCCTTCATGATCAGCATCAGTGACATGCTACATGGCAAACATTTTTTTGGTGTCACTGGATCAAAATGTAACGTATAATTTCATGCAAGCTTCTCAAAAGTGCTTTTGTCCACACAACAGATTATAGGCAGACGTAACCTTGACCCCAGGGCATCAGTCAAGGTTAGGCTGCAAGCCATGTGGCAGCTTAAAATGAGCCACATTCACAATGATATGTACTTGTCCCTCAAGTTTGGACTACTCAGCAGTGTGGAGCTCAATTCTATACTAACACATCATATAGCTCCCCAGCAGCGCACATTTGCTTATGTCTGTACCTGACTGAGTGGATGTATATTAAAACTGAGGTAACAAGGCTCTCCTTTTGGATAAGGTGCTCACATTTTCTACTGAAGTATTCATTTAAATACTTTTAAGTACTTTAATTTAGTACTACTGAAGTAATTATGATGATACAGTTATTATTAAAGTGAATATAAGCCATCAAATTATAAGGCAACAGCAGACTCTGCCAGCACAGAAAAATGAAAAATGTGCAATTTTTATGCATAGATTCATAAAGGTCATTTATGCTTAATTGTTTACTGCATCCAGCAGCAGTGATAGCTATGCACTGGCAAAAACCATTTTATACCATTACATCTGTTTCCACACAAACTGAGCGCTGTGGTACCAGTGGAGTTAAAGTCGTGTAAATCAAGAAGGCCTTAAAGCTGCCCTGCAGTACACAAAGACAATTACAGAACAAATGTGTTATTGCTGCTTCCAAAAAGAAACAATCTATCAGGAGAGGGAACCGTAATTCAAGAGACACTGGAAGGAGGCAATTTTGCACCCAAGATCATAATGCAGGTGCATGAGCTTTTAAGTACCCACATAATTATTTGCCTTTAAGTATAAATATTTTTTTTTTAAATTAACAAAATACAAAGATGAATGTTTAAGGGATGCTTGATGGTTTTTTTGTATTTTTTTTCCAGTGGCTGATTGCACATCCTTACCGGTATGATTTAACAAGATACTCTTCTTCTTCTGACTGCCATCTGGTGCCACGGTAAGCTTCACTCTCAGAGTTTTGCTGGAACTAGGAGAATGGTTGACTGATGCATCAACTACCTCATAGATGGTATGAAGCAAGCTGGTAATATCCTACAGTGGGATTGAAACACAAAGAGACACACTACTGTGAAAGTGGTATGAAATGTACAGCTTTCATGCTTACAATTCTTTTGGAATTGAGAGTATTAAATGCTGAAATATCCTCAGAAATGACTGAATTTACAAGAGCTGAACTTGCACGGAACCTAATAATCAAATGGCATAAAATATACGAAATGAGGAAAAACAGATCAAAACAGTAATAACAGCACAAGGTATTCAGGTTTCCCAAACTCTGAATCAACAAAATTATGTTCTGCCTTTCCTTTTCTTTGATTTCAACAGAACCCAGAGATCACCATTCACACTGCACTATAAATTGAGTTCACATGACAAAAACAAATACACTGACTGAAGAAAACCTTGGACCTTAGTCTTACTACTTCTTAGGGTTGTTTCTTAGGACACTTAAATGGTTGATTCACTTCTCAGTAAGAAAAGCAGCAGAACTCTCAGTCTCATGTTTGGAATTAAAGGATGTCTGAATGTCACTCTACCACACGTGTTTTGGGGTCCAGCTTATTTTGCAAAATTCAAACCAGTTCTAAATCTGCTTTTTTGAACAACAGAGATTATCCAGTCAGGCCTATCACAGAACATTCTTCACACATCTCTTTAGAGGCAATGGGACATGAACAAATGCTTACATACCTGGCTATATCGGACTAGCCAATTTGAATGAGCCAACAGGAGAAACAGTATTTAGTAGTTGGCGATGCTCAAATATCTCTCAGGTTGATCTAATTCAGCCAAGCTCAAATAGGGTACTACCTTAAATTGCCAGCATTGAAAAGGAGATCTCTTGACTCACCGTTCTACCTCAAAGGGATTTCACCCAAACTGATCTTAGGTAGCAACCTAAGGCCAAAGCATACTGATCTTTGTAGGCTATAAGGATCCCAATTCAACGCACATTTGAGAATTTCTCCATGCTGGTCCTTCCTTTTCCTTGATCTAACCTAGTACCTAAGCTCTTTCCAGATGCCCATAAGCACAAAGGAAATATCTAAATCATCTTTGTTGAGTAAAACAGCTTCTGAGGATTAAGAGTCAGGTCTATAAAATTTCAAAACCTCTTCAACTTTTCCTTTGCCCAGGGGTCATACCTGTACAAAAGGCAGATGAAAGTTTGGTATGCCCTTATGGGTTCCAGCACTTTAGTAGCCAGTGTACCACACAGTCCTCATTATCTAATCAGCTTTAAAGGTGACACAAATACTAATTTCTACTCACACAGAATTTATGGAAATACTGACATTCTGGCCAGGACAAATGATTTTACAGTAATGATTTTCTAGCTCAACAGACAGAATGGATAACTAAACCCTAGAGGGTCCAGACTTGATTTTAACATGTACCCTCTTGTAACACTTCTGCATGCAATGGAATTTCTCCAGACTTTTGAGGTCAAGACAACACATTCATAAAAAGAGAGCAGAATTCACAGCCTCTCCTTTATTTCCCCATTGACATATTCTTTCTACTATTGCCATGAGAATCTCTATGTATGGGCTGTGACTACCGTTGTTAGTAGCTGCTTTCCACCCTCTTGACACCCTCTGTCTAAAGCCTGAATGAAGGAAAAGCCTCTCAGTGACAATCTGGTGTACACCTCACAGCTCTTTAACACATCTCACTTCTCACACTTCCGCCTGAATCTGAAACACAGCCAGACCTCTAAATAGATACAGCCATATTTGACAGTCAGCTTGAAGGGCTGTACTTTTCTTTCATCTGTGAAAAAAAAAAAAAACAACTAAGTAAGAACATAGACAGACAAAAAACCTGTATATTCTTTCTTACACCTTCCATAAATTATGTTCTAGAAGCATTGTGCTATAATCCTGCACCTCAATAAGCCAAACCTTCCTCTTCAGCAGAATACCTAAGCATCCTATTTATTCTTAAGAGGGTTTCATAGACTCAGCACTTTGGTGAAGGGAGCCTTTCCCACACATTCATTAACAAGTCCTGGTTGGCCAGCATGGCATCTTTCCACACTAGGCTACTATCAAGAGGTTATTATCAACTCTTTCATTCACAGTAATCTGTCCTTTTTTCCAGCTATACCAGATGTTTGTACAAGCTGATCAGCCAGTCTATTTTAATTTCAATAGACAAAGAGTCTTTCCTCCCACTGTCCTTTTACACGATTTTTTCCCAGCGATGAGGTCTAACTTGCTAACTGGCATACAATTTGCACCTTGTGTTCTGTGAGGTCTTTCTCCACAAGCCGCTTGAGCCAGCTGTTTATAAAGTACTCCCAAATGCTGTCAAGGAAGGCCAGATGCATCATTCGTGTGACATACCTGGCACATCAGAAATACATGCACACACATCACAGCCAGATAAACAGGCAAACAGTCCCAAATCAGCCCAAATTAATGTCCAGGCTCCAAGCAGTTTAAGATGCTACACAGAGCTATCAGGACACCTTGCAGCCTTAATAGTCTGCTGTCTTTGCATTTCATTACGTTTTTACTACCCAGCCTCCTTCACCACGATCTGAACTGCTCTGCATTCTGGCATCGACTGAATGTGGTTCTCGGACTGGATACACACCAAGATCGAGGTCAGGGATATCCGTAAGTAACCCCTCGATGTTTATGCTGATCTTTATACACTGACAACAATGTTTTTATTATAGGATTCATTTACTTGTGGCCCAAATTTGTGGTTGACAATTCTAGTAAACTGATGGTTCTGATTTGGCCAAACAAGTCTGCTTGGGTCATCTGCTACTCAGTCATCTACCACGGTCCTGGCTGAGTAGGTACCAGCTACAAGGCAGCCTGAATCTCCTGTTGCTTTCCAGTTGTTGTGAAGTTCCACAATTATAATGTACAAATTCTTGAGGCACTGATCTTGTAGGAATGGTCTTGGTTGATGAGTTTTGAACCATGACTAAATCTACTTTTCTCAGCCTGTTTTTGGCAGTTAACACAGTAATGGCTTCTCGTCAAACTAGTAGCACTAGACCATTAAAATATATGTTACAAAATTTGTATTTTGTAGTTATCTTTATATTTACCCCAAAAGAATTTTAATCTTACAGTAGCCTGCCAGGAAACTGAGGCAATTTATGTTCCCCTTGAAAGCTGTCTCACTGAATGTCATTTAAATTCCTTAAAGACCTGCCTAAAACCATTGAGACAGCTTTACCTTCTACACACCAGCTTCAGCAGTTCACTGTCCTCAAGAAATTTATCATCAAAGATCAAGAATAAAAGCCAAATTTTCTCCTCTTCTGGTACATCAGTCAGCATGTCTCAGAGACCACCTGCCAAAGAATCTAACTTTTCTGCCCAATGGATTATGATTTTTACTAGTCACATGATTTTGCCACTGCTTTGCTTAATACCACTTGGCACTTCCCCCCACAAAAGGTTTCACCCACATTTCACAAACTTCCTCTCTTCTCACATGAAAAATAAACCAGAAGAGATTTTTCAGTGTTTCCCATAAAAAAAAAAAAAACAAACAAAAAACTGCCTTTTTTTTTAACTGAAATTTCTAGTTAAAAATCACTGTGGATTTTTAAACTAGTATATTAAAGGGGTAAAGAGAGTAAGAATTTTTTTTAAAAAGTATTTATCTCCTTTATAGCAGACAGATTATATTTAGAAGGGAAGCACGCTGCACGAATCTAATTTCTGAAGGGCTTCTAGTGTGCAAAAAAAATTCCTGCGGGGATAGCCAGTTTAATGAAGTAAGAAAACTGAAACTATGCTGTTTTTCCTCAAAGAGGAAAACAAATGCTTGCTGGGTAGTATCCAAACAGCCAGCACATGCCATATCCAGATTTATTTGTGTCTTGTTTACTGAATGCTACAGTAGGTTTTTCCAGGGCTGAATGATTTAACAGTTTAATCAGTGCGTTTTTCACATCCTGTTTTATCAAGCATCTAATACAACAAAGTATATTAAAAAGAACAACTTTAATAGACTGCCAGAAATACTTGCATTAGAAATATTAAAAAGTGAACAGTTAAGGCCACACATGTATCCTGCACTCACACATGTATCCATAGAATACTTTACAGACCTCCAGTAGGAGATTAGCAGGAATTTAGAAAGTTCAGAGAAACTAACAGGTCTGCAAAAAGAACAAGAACAAATTACATTGAAGTATTCTTCATTCCTTAAACAGCTCATGTGATTGAGAAAGTCCCTATTCAAGGTATTAATTTTTTTACTTCCAAGGGACATCAGTGGTACAGGGACAAGACTACTTTTCCAGTATTAGCATAGCTTATCATCGCAGGACTAGTTAGCAAACTGGAGATTCTGTAAGGGAAACTAAGAGGCTTTTCCAGTGGAATTAATTTAACAGAATGAGATACTTGCACAAAAAAAAAACCACAAACCCTTCAAAAAAACCCATGAAAAAACAAAACCCCCCAAAAAACCCAATGAGTTTAATAATGCCAAAAGAAAACATTCAATTTGATTCTTCATAATTTATCTGGGAGAGATATCTTTGGCTCCTCTCAAAACCAAAAGAGAAAGTCGTATTTTCTTTTAGTATTTCTCTCAGACACAAATCCACCAAATCTAATAGCTGTAATGATGGTCTCTCCAATACAGACAGGCACTAGTCCTCATCCATTGGTTCTATTGCTCTTTCTATAACATGAGTTAATACAATGTTGACAAACAGTGGAAACCAGCAAATTTCAAGATAAGGGTCAGGCTGATGAATGGCAGCCCCCAGAAATCCAGTATGC
>NW_008609481.1:13352-29809 GCF_000691845.1 Merops nubicus
CCCTACATCAGAGATTTAGTGCTGAGTTCTAAATGCAGAAATAACCTCAAACCTTTTCACTCATTACAGAGGGTATGAACAAAAATGGCTAAAAAAGGAAAAAAAAGAAAGGAAACGTAAGAAGAAAAACTGGGTATTTAATGCAAGACACAAAGAACATTTTTATCATTAAAAATGCATGAGGAGAAACATCAATATCAGTTCATTACCTTTCCCTCAGAAAAGAAAGTACAAATGTCTCATTTGTACTTTGCTTGTAGTCTAATTTTTACATACAGTGCAATGCTTTTATTGCAACATCAGCTTTGTTTGATCATATGTTTTTGAAGCATTCCTATTTGGAACCTGAAAGGAGCTTCAGTCGCTATCTGCTCAACAACTACTCTGAACTACTCTAGACAAAATTCCCTTTTTTATTCCTGACAAGTGACTTTCTTTTGTGCTTATTCCTGTGCAGCCATCCACTAAAGAAACTCAGTTTTTCAAGAAAAAAGTGACTGGGGAAATAAAATAAAATAAAATAATAGGCTAGTGGACTAGTGTTTATGAAGCATAATTACATTCCAAGGGCTCCATATAAAACCTTGTGGATCAAAACATTAGTTCAGTCATCCAAGTTTGAAGTCCTATAACAAGTATCTGTATGAAGATAATTATAGTGCAGTTTTCAGTTCTGAAAAGGCCTGCAGTACATAATGAATTGCCCTCTTATGGCTTATGGAATGAAGGGAAACATTATTAGTCATGTTTCGTAATATACATATTAGAGCAGGAAAAGTTATCTCCTACTACACCAAAAGGACTGGAAAATGGTTGTCTTCTATGACAGAAAAAGCAGTAGTTTAATAACATACAGTAATGCTAATTTTATAATTTGCTATCCCAATAATTACGCTTTCATAATGGGTGTATCTCTTCAAGAAGCATGACTGGATTTGAATTTCTAATTATAAGGAGTACAAAATAAGTCACACAGACTCTAGGAGGAAATCAAAGCAGTATTAAGTTCTGAAGATGTTGTTAAGATCCAGAAGAAATTTCACTAAGATGGAATCAGGATGCTGTTGTGGTGATCTGTCACTATGTAAAACCCAAGGGAAATTTTATCCAGTAACTAAATCCATATCTTATTTAACATTTTCAAACATTTTAATAGAAAAAACACTTGTAAAATTGCACCCCACCTACACGTTTTCTTACAAACATAACTTAACACTGTGTACTCCTTTGGAAACTCCCTGGACATGAAGTTCAATGTTTTAAACACAATGACTTCAGAACAAATGAAATGGATGTGGGTGGGCAAGTCACCTCCTTTTTGCACTGCCTCACTTCTCCAACATGAAAAAAAAGAACGATACGGCTGAATTCTTTTTGTAAAGCACCTCAAGGTCTACAGATAGGAATCTGACTTCAGAAATTTAATCTCTCTGTTAAATCCAGCTATAAATCCAGGAGACATTAAAGTGCAGTTTTCAAAGAAGGAAAAAAGATCCACAGTAAGCTTTTCTCACCAGATCACTGGACCTTTGTTTAGAAAAGCTGGCCAGTTCTGAGAGCATTTTCATCAGCTCACTAAATGGCTGGTACAGATCAGCCCTCTTCCTCAGGCTGTCCATTCTGTCCCCCATCCGGCAATGTGCTTCACATACTTCTAACTCAAAGCATGTGTGCCACTCATTTTAACTGAAACTATTCTCATGTTTAATGTTCTCCATTGTTAAGTCCTTTCCTGGATCAGGAGCAGAGCTGCTTAAGAAACAACAGTATCAGGCCCACTATGTTGACTGCCAGTGTCTCAGGGGCTAACAAAACAAGAAATTCTATGTCATAAGAAGAGACTGAAATTCTTCTTTTGTGGCCAAGATTATCTATGAGCTGCTATCATCAGTCATTCTTGCACAAACAACTCTTAAATTGCATCTGGATTCCACAGAAGACAACCAACAAGATGGATTATACAAATGGCACTGGAACAGCTTGCGAAAGTGTCTGAGATAACTGGGAAGGTCTGCAATGGTGCATACTGTGTGTATCTTTGGTCACATGTAAAGAGCTGAAAATTATCAACCTATTTGGTCCCTTGGTTAAAAGAATTTTTTTTGGCACTGGTTCAAGCCTAAATGTAGCAACCTCCAGATCTCAGACTAGTATAATTTTCAATCCCTGCACAGATTTGGTTTCAGCTAAGCTGCAGCCTGCTCTTGTAGCAGGGAGAATACACAGAATACGTCTGTAACATGTTCTCTAAGTACAGTCAAATTAAGCTCTTTGGTGTACCACATAATCAGAAATAATTACTGTATACATATTTAAAAGCATATTCTTGTTATGTTCAGCGCATGGAACTCCCACTGACATTAATGGGAACTCCATGCCTGAACGTAAAGGACGCCCATGTGTGTGGGTTTGGGGTTTGTGTGTTTTTCCCCTATTCTTTGAGAGTCACCATAATCTTGTAATGAAGACTTAAGTCTTGGGTCTCAAAGGATCTGGGTTCAATCTGCCACTAGGTTCTTGTGAGATTTCAGGCAAGTTATTTTATTTTTCTGGCCTCTGTTCCCCATATATTAACAAATACAATACTACTTCCTCACCCCACTGCCTTCTCCTTGCCCTCTCTCTCTCTATATCTTGTCTTTCCATTTGAATGCCTGGACTTGGTCTGTAACTTTTCATCTGCTTATTCTCTTGCATGAGCGGCACATTTTATTTAGCTACTGAAAGCACTATCAGAATAGAGACAATAGAAAAAGCCTAGTACAAGTTAAAAACTGTTAACAATCATTTGGCCAATTGTTCATAGATGTCAAAAGAGATTTGCCTCAGTCTTCTAGAAAAAAAATCTGCCCTCATTTGGTGTCTAGAGCCACTATATTTTCAGTGTTTACCCTATTTCTTTTAATCAGTTCTTAGTAATTTTCACAGACACCAGCATAAGAGCCAAGGGAGACAAAATCTGTCAATTTTCAGCTCATTATGTGAAGGCATGGGAGCCAGTAAACACACCTCAACAAAATAAATGAACAGATTTAAAAAAAAAAAAAAAAAATCTATGACAGAACATTGCAGTAAACATAAGTAAAAGACTCTTCCAGAAGAAGTATCATTCGATTTGGACAGAAATAGTTCTGAAAAAAAACTATATTCTAATCTATAGTCCTCTTATTTGGCTTATTTTCACAGGAAATATGACTTGAAGACATCATGATAACAAAAAAAATACACACAGGTATGCTGTGACAGCTATTCGCTACGGTCCTCCAGCAAACACCATTAATGGTATTTATACTTGGAGGGAGAAGGCAGAGATCAGCTTAATATTCATGAAAACAAGAGAACAGTATAGTTAGTCCTACTGGAAAGAATGTCAGACAGCAACCTTGTTATTTGGCTAGCTTAACTCTGAAAAGCAGGATAGAAGCCAGAACAATATACATTTGCAGAGGTTTATTTTGATAATGTGTTTAGTTGTTCAGTTGTTTTAGATATTTTTCCTCCTCAAATGCCAGCATTATTTTTTTAAAGGCTAATCCCAGATATTAAGCAACAACAAGCTTAAAAAGTGGTACAGTACATCTGAAAACAGTAAACTACTGGTGGGACTGTTTCTAGGAGGGAAGGGTCCGTGGAAACTGCTGTTTCAGTTGGCAGGACAGCTCTATTTCATAGAAGAAAAAATGTTCCTGTTATAAAACACTTCTGTTGTTAGCAAACGCTGCACACAAAGGGGCAGCTGTACTTTGCTTACCTCACGTGTGACTCTTCCGTTGTTATCAAAGTCATACAGTGTGAAGGTCCATTCTTGCCTGTTATCTTCCTCTACAGACACATCACATTGCAATTCCTAAGAAACATGCAAAGAGCAGCTGATTACCTCAAGCAAAAGGCCTATTTGCAGAGGACGCTCTCCACAGAAGGAGGCTGGTTGCTTCCTTCCTTCCTCCCGACCTCATGGGAGGAAGCTTTCACAGTTCCCAGAGAGGTCTCTGACCACCACAATGATGGAGTCTCATCAGAGTCATGTGGTAATCCTAACTCCCTCGGGCTAGACTTTGGGGAATCTGCAAGATGCTTTCTATTTCATTGTAGAACACACCAAAATGTACAAGAATACTGCTCACTGAAGCTCTTCAAAAGATTTCCCGTTAAGAAGTGAACAAGAAAACTCCGCTTAAGTCAGGAAGAGACAGGTAACAGAAACAGCCTCACAGAAGGGGCGGTACACCACAGTGCCAGGAGCAGTCATTAATACAAAGTGCACATGTGGCACCAATGCCCACCAGCAAGACCTGTCCTTGACACAGATACTTGATACGCAAAGGCTGTCAGTTAGTGCAGTACAGCATCATGCCGCTACAGCTTCTGAAATGGTCTCTGCCTAGGAATGGGCAGGTATGAACAACAGGGCAGTGATGCCTGGTCCTTTAAACTGTGCTGCTGTTAGAGAGTGTGATCTGTGGAAAGCCTGAAAGAATCAATTTGTTAAAGGGAAAGAAAATACCCAAACCAAACCCAAGAGTTCAGTCGAGAACAAAGGATGCCCTTTGACTGACTCGTCACCTGGGTGCAAATCATTTGCTTTCTATCAAGATCTGTGCAATCAGAATTATTGAGAGCCACAGCAAGGCAAAACAGAAAAGTTACAGTGCACAGTGCAATTAAAATGAAAGTCACCATAGGCAAGTAAAATAAACATCTCTAAATAGCTTCAGCATGATAGAGCTCAAAATACCTGGTTGATCTTCTGACTTGAAACTGATTCCCTACAGCAGTTACTGGTACCCCCTGTCCCCTGCTGAGTTCAAAGGCAATCTTCTCTCAGTTGTAACAAGCCCGGCTGAAAGCTGCCAAGTGCCCCACACTCTACTGTGGAAACACGGTTTCATATTACATAAACATTCCCGGCACCTTTAAAAGCCAACTCACATCCACCTCTGATTTAGACCTCTTGTCTCAACACTTGCATTTCTGATTCTTTTATACCTTTGAAATATTTACAGTCTCTTAGCTCCTAGCTTACATAGCTGGAAAACTTTCACTTTGTAGAACAAGGGAAAAAATATCAATACTTGGTTTCTTGCCATATATTAATAGTTCCCTGTCCCACACTGCCTAACATAACATCTTTATGTGAGGATGTGCTCTGCTTAGCTAAGAGCCATGGCAACGTTCCCTGCATTAGTCATGGTGCCTAGTACCAAGTGCTAACCTTTATGGCATGCCAAGAACTACTTGGGAACAAACACAGCCTTTGCCAGTACAGTGGAGTCCCAGCTACTCTGGCACCAACCATGTTGACAGGTGTCCTCCAACGTTCAAATATCAAGGCACTGTTAATTGCAATTTATCATGCCTTTCCTGTCTGCAAATGTCTGCTACTCAAGGTAGAACATAAAACCTGCCTAGAAAAAGAGTTACTGCTGTGTGAAGAAAAAAAAAAGAAAAATAAAAAGAGGCAGGCAAAGTCACCTCCCCCCAGAAGGCACACAGGCACCTAGCAACACCTGAACTGCCTATAGGAAAGCTTCCTCCTTTTAATCAGCCTTAAAACAGCAAAAATAAACTGCACCAGACTACTAAATCTGCTCTGCACAAGGAAAGTAACACTCCAGTCGTGCTGCAAGGTGGCTGCGTGGTCTTTTAAATAACAATTGAGGTACCCAAAGCTCATTACTGTGACAGGCTGACAGCACTGAAAGGGAGAAGTTTGCCACATCTGCTAGAGTGCAGAAAGATGAAAATCTGTGCTGTTTCTTGCCACTACCAGAGTATCTTCCTCCTCACCAAGAGAGACAACCCTCTAGCTGGATGACAGCAAGTTTCAATACTCATAATTATTAAATCACTCCCTATACAAATAAAACCTGCCAACTACACAGAGCCTCTGGCAGTTTTATGATGTTTTTAAGTCCAGAAGGAAACAGACCATCAGACTCATTGGCCCCCAGGATCCCTTTCCTCCCGCCATGCGATCAGATGGATTCCCCACGTAGCAGGTCAGGGTTGTTCCACTTGGAGGCCCAGACACAGAAGACGGATAGTTAAGGATGCTTTCATAAACACCTTTTACCCTAGGCAGATTTGACCAAGTGCAATAGTCTACAAAAGTCAGTCTGAATATTTGATAATGTGGTCGCTGGCATAATACATTAGCAACAAAAGGGCTATAGAGGAAGGGTTAGCCTGACTGCCTCTTCTTACTACACATTTCAGATTCTAGGGAGGAAGATGGCCATTTGATCCTCTCCAAAACTCCAAAGAGACCTCACTAATCACCTCGTAAGGAGCACCAATAGCAAGACACTGACATGTGCCAATTTTGCTTCCTCCTGTACCTATTACAACCATTGGGAGCTACGCACATGCATCAGAGGATGCCATTTGGTCCACAGGTTATTTTTCTACTATAATTATGTCAGTACAGTGAAACTTTTAAATACAGAGGACTTACTTCAAATTTCAGTTGCTTCCTGGAGCCTATGCGTGTGTCACTTTCTTTTTCTGCTTTCTTTTCATCTCCACTGAAAACTCTATCTGTCTTCTCTGGAGGCAAAGCCACTGCAAAAATATATTTAAGAAAAAAACGCGTATAAAGAAATGTCAAAGCAAGTCTTATATTTGCAAATCTGTCTTTATATTTAGGGTGAAAGTGATTTCAGCAAACTTGCATGAGAGGATCATTATACTTGATTTGCTTTTGTGTTCACTACACATCTGGGATAATTTCAGCAATCTACCAACAGCTTTTTGTACACAGCCTCTCCTATGAACATCACTAGAGTCACAGGAAGTTCAAACACAGTATTATGAGAATAGAAATCAGCAGAGCTGTTACCGTAAATAAGTTGAATAATTTGCAAAATATTGAAAGCTTGTGACATATTGCAAAAACATACTACATTCACCAGCAATGAAGAAAGAAGCTGAAATGAAGTCCTCGTTCTGTTCCAATTTCCCTCTTCAAACACAAATTTTACTGCCTTCCAAAAAGGTAACACTACCTGCCAAAAAGGTTAAACTGACTTTTTTCAAGTACACACAAAAAAGTATATCTCACCTAAGTTTCAAGTTAAAACATTATGCACTCCTAAAGAGCATCAATATTAACATCTATCAGACATATATCACAACATATCATAACACGCACCAGACATGTAACAGAAATAAATATATAAATATATATTTTTTTCTCATGTGGCTTAAAAAACAAATGCCCAGGAAATTAATAGCTGTGCTTTGGCTCCTGAACAGGCACTCAGCCTTGGCATAATAAAACCCTATATCTGAAGAAAATTCATTTTATGTTAATTAGCATTACAAAAATATACACAGATTTTTTAACCTGACTCTCAAGCCTTTTAGATACAAAATTTTTTTTTTTTAGACATCCACATACATCTACCAACAATGTTATGTCCATACTTCTTTAGGACTATCAGTAATCCTGCCCAATCCCCCAAAACCAGAAAATATGTGGGTCTTAAATGGAGCATTTTTTCTCTTGCACTGCAGCTTTACCTAATGCTATGTATGCTATGTAGAAATCCCTTCTTGGGGAAGCCTTTGTAAGTGAGATCTCATGTAAGTGCCGGTTCAGTAAAGTCAGATTCCCTAAAAAAAAAGGAGACCAGAGCCCCTCCAGTCAGGAGGACCCATTTCAAACTGGGCTTACTCTGTGGTTCTCCTATGTTTGGAACTACCAAGGTGCCTCTCAAGCATTCTTCCAGGAAAGCAAGTCACTAACATGACAGAAATTAAGATATTATATTAGCCAATTTTCAGTGTTTTTTTCCTCATTTAAAACTGAACAAATTTCTTAGGAAAAAAAAAAAAAACCTAACCTTACCATACATTTATACTCCCCGAAATTCCAAAAGCTAAGGATTCTACCACAATTTTCACATTGCCATGCTACAATATATAATTACATCTTCCCCAGTCTTTGTTTAAATTTACTATTGTATTGCTTTTTCTTTCTGTCTTTTTTTTTTTTTATTATTTTTTCAAAACTGTGGTATACTATCAAAGATTCTGGATGTGCAGTAAAGCAAAGGGGGTGTGAGGTAGAAACACTGACCTTCGTAACTCCCCGCTTTGATACGTATTTGCAGTTTGGAGGTGATACTAACACCAGCTCCCCAAGTTTTGAGGTGATACTACCACCAGCTCCCCAACACACACACAAGCGGCACTGTACGAATGCGAGCAGACACAGCGTTTATTACACACATACTGACACACTGATACACTCTGATTTTCACTCCAAGCTGTGCTAGGATTCCCTGCACCAAGCATAAGCTAAGCAGGAAGGTCACCTGAAGGAAAAGAAAGCTCACTTCATGGTCGTTTCTTCCCTCGTCCTTTTAAGCTGGTGTTATCAGATAAGCAGGGACCGTTTCTCCAAAGGTTTTTGTAGAGTGTTTATCATAATGAAGGCTCATATTAAAATAAATATTACTTACAGTACAGAACTTTTAAGTGTACCCGAAGAATGGCTATTTGTTTAATATTCACTTTGGCCATAAATACAATTCTATATTCCTGGAAGTCCAAAAGCTAAGGCCACAAAAAGACCCTCATAAAACAAAAGACGTTTTGTTATCTACCATAGTCTAGCCTTGTCGTTTCTTTCTAAAATCAAGAAATAAAAAGGTAACATGGGCCTTCATAACAAGGACAGTTCTATCGAGGGTGGTTCTTTGTAACTATTAAATACGCCCCTAGATTTACAGTGGCTCATCTGTACCAGTGATCAGTTTCTCACAACAGTTCTACCTAAGCTGTTAGAAACTTCTGTATGAGAGACTTTTGCAGTCCCTCACAATCTTGCTCTAGGAAACATGAAATAAATTAAAGCTGGGCTAGTATGACCCCTAGCTTTGTTGGAACAGTGGACACCCAATTAACTAAAAAAAAAACAAAATCCACCCCTGTTATCACACATACTTTTCAATATATGAAGGTACATAATGGTCAAAAGAATCCTAAAGTGTTTTTTATCTGTTAAAGGACAGTCTCCCAAGTGACACTGCCATTGAGGAGCAGATCCTGAACAAAGTGACTGCTCCCTGCCCCAATGCTCTTTGCTGGGTTTTTCTGTCAAAATGAAGCATCCTACAGAGCATTCTCTCCATTCCACTACCATCCTCTTGCACTGTGCTGAAAGCTGCTGGTACATGCAGAGTACCAGAGTTCCCGAGTCCACAGGGTGCTTCAGAGAGGAATGGCTCAGAGCTACCTTCTGGTTCCAAGAACAGCCCTTCCACTGGCACGTTTAATAACCTTTCTGGATGTACAGTTTGTGTGTTCAGATAGGAAGCTTTCACTTTAATGTATAATTTATGTAACAGAGGAAAAAACGTGCTCTGACAAATTAGTCTTCTCAAAAAACAAGAGTTGAACTATTGGGGAAGGAGGGGATACATCCTGCAGTACTCTCCTTGAGACAGTTTAAATACTGTATGCCAGAAATTATCCTCTTTGAGCTTTGCTGACCTTTGATCTGAAGAACTCATTGGCCTTGCTGCTCTGGGGAATTATCCTTTGAAATCAGTTACTCATTTTGGAGCTCAGATGAAATGGGGAAATCTGGTGATCTCATCCTGATGTCAAGATTCATTCAGCAAAGAAAAATGAAATCTAAATGAGGAAACTTTAAAGGGGAATATGGAGGTATTAAAATAATATTTACAAGTTATCAAATAATGTGTCTGTGTATATATCCTTGTGTGCCTTAACCCAACCAAATGAATATTTAAAAATACATACTGGAGCACAACTGTTTTGTCTGAGAAGAGAAGGATAAGTGTTTGGTATTTTGCTTCTATACTTAGTTTTGACTATTGACATGTGCTCAATTTCATGAAGGATACAAACACATGCTGAACCTACCTATAAATAAAATGAGAATGTCTGCTTGGGACAGTTAGAACTGGCAGCCTGTAAACAGAGATCCTCCAGTGAGCTGCATGCCAAGGTTCAGATATATTTACAATGTGAACTTCCTTTCAGCTCTGCCAATGGTACTAAACTAGACCCAACAAGATAGCTATCTCAAAGTAGTGTGGAGAATTAATAGACTTGTGTTTCTAAAGTCTAGGCCATCAGCAATAGGTCCACATACAAAACATCATCTGTGCAAAGCCAATTACTTACCTCCCCACTTAGACAACAAGTCCTGACAAAAAGAATGTGCTATATAGATGAGTGCACAGAGAAATCTATGGGAATCCACAACTGGAGGAAAAAAAATAAATGGATATTTATTGCTTCTCATGGGAATATCCATATGCTTTCAAAAACAATGTTCCCTAACAGAATGTTTCATGAATTGAAATATTGCATATGTTTTCTTTACGATGTTCTCTTTTCTTGTTCATTATTAATGGTCTTGTATTCACTTCTGTAACCTTAACACACTATAAAAATGCGCCTGGACAATATTTGAAATTGGAAAGACAATAAAGGAAAAATTTTAACTTGGAAAAATTGTGAAATACCATTATTTCATGAAAAACAAACTGACTGGCTTAAGTGTACTAGCAGATGTTTCTCTCTAAGATCGTTAATTACTGTCACTGCTCATAATTGAGGTGGGGGAGGAAGAACGGGAGAGAATGAACACCAGTTTAAAGGTAATAAGACTCATCCCTGAAGAATTAAGTCGTCTTTTCAGGAGTTTATTCATTCCTAAGAAAAGAAGGGTGTAGCAATTCCAACTGCTCCTTAGGAATCACAAAAAAAAAAAAAAAAAATCCCAGAAATTATGTAAAACTGCTTGCTGTGCTGTGTGTGTCAAATGAGCCCAGAATACCAAACCTCAGAGAGCCAAACCATTCTTCAGTCACTTCCACCCTGCACCCGAGAATAAGGGGGGGGGAAACCAGAACCAAACCAGAGCTGCGGTCAGGTGGAAAAATGACCGTTTAAACTCTCACCCTGTCTCAAGTGGCTTGTCATGTCAGATTTCTCAAAGCCTTGTCCAAGCAGAGCACCATGCTCTTTAACAAATGATATTTCTTCTCAAAGGAAAGACAGTTTCACCGTTTTTCAACTGTACTTAGCATTTTAGTCAGATGGATTAAGAGGATACAGGGGCCAGAAACAAAAAAGGATGCAACTCTGATGAATGCTCAGGTCTAAGGTACAGCTACCAAGTCCAAATCTGCACTGCAATTAGGAGAACTCGGGCTAAAGATGAAGTATTTCAGAGCCTCATTGGCATGACAGCCATTCTGAAAGGTATGTGATGGATCACAGGGCCTTAACTCCAAAAGCAGAACAATGGGAGAAGTTATGCAATTCCACAGTGATAAATTATAACTGGACATTAGCAGTGACTATTAGCTTAACATCAGGGTCATTTCTGTGTAACTTTTGACAGAAAGCAGAGAAAAGGTATAACTGGAGAACTGACAAAAATGCCACCTATGAAAGTCAGCATTTGGCATACATGAAACCAAACCCTTTTAAGTGAAATATTATTATCCTTCTTCTTGAGTCAGACAGGCTGGATTCCACGGCAATTCTTTAAAGCTACTACCAGAAACAAAGGGACAGAATTATCTATATGTGGGGGAAAACAAAAAGACACACACTAGAATCCAAGACTTACAGGAGAGCAGGATAAAAGGCAAACTTTAAAACATGCATAGCATGACAAAGAGATGAAGTCATAAGCACTTCTGCAACAGGTCAAATTGAACACCAATAGCGATATTTGGCTGGTGAAATTGAGCATTAAAGAGCTGGTTCAGCTTAGCTCAGTAGTAAAACTACTATTGCTGTCAATATGGTAAGAGTTTCACTTCCAGTTTAGAGATCTAGTAAACGCAGCAGAACTTGGAGACTATGAGGACCAAAGGCATAGAAAGAGAACTAATTGCTTTGTTTTTCTTGAAGTCTCTGATGTCTATGTTATCTGGTTCTGTCAACATCTTTTTCATTGCAAATCAAGTTTGACAAACATAACTTACATTCTTCACTGACTGCACAACAACAACCAAAGTAATAATAACTATGTTTGAAAGTCTAAATTGAGGAGTTGTCCTTTAATTAACAATTACATTCACATACAGATTTCACTTTTAAGTTCTCCTGGAGGCTACGGATTAAGAAATATCCCCCCCATTAAGCATACATTTTGGTTTTATTTCACAGAGTTGATTGAAACACATCCCTGATGGGGGTAACTACGCTTAAGCAAAGGTCCTCTTCTCCAGGGGCAAATGAATGTAGGCATAATGGGACCAGGAAGGTAGCAACATTTCTGTTCCACAGACACCAGAATAAGTGCATAGAAAAACAGGCTCATCCTGGGTCAGTGCCAAAATCCTGTATTCAGCTTTCTCTGGCCGAAAGCCGAAGCTCATGAATTAGACACACCCTTCAAAACAACAAAGACCAAGCAGCCTTCTCTGAAACTTACTGTAGGGAAGTCCATTTTAGGTCCAGTGGGACAAGTCAAAACCAATTTAGCAAGATCTGTACTAGTAGTGCTTTGTACTAGCCTGGGACGAGTACTTCAACCTGAAAATAATGCAGAGAAATCATGCTTTACTGTTTCCTCTTGATGGTGACAGCACAAATTAAAGGTTCAATTGCACACTACAGCGTAGAAAATAAAAAGATTTAAGATGTCACAAGACCTACTGCCAGCACCCAACCAGGTGGAGACAGTTCAGTGCAGAACAGAAGGGTAGTGACTCTGACCATTTGACAGCTTAGACATCCAAAATACGTTTTAATCATTCAGGCATCATATAATGATTCTAACTAACAAGTCACCACTGAGACATTGGGGAATTACTAAACTGAAATTTACTCCAATGTTCACACAGTGTTATCTCTCCTGAATAAAAAATAGTCAAACTTGCACATCTGTGCAACACCCACCTCTCTTAAAGCTTCAATTCCTTTAGCCAGCCCAAATAATTTGACCTATTTAAGTAAAAGTTGATCCAAGCTTTGACAATGAATCACTGGTTTCTGCCTAGGTCTAGTGCCTCTTTCTTGGCTGTTGGATTGGGAAGGAAAATTTTCAATTATCTCTTTACAAAAAAAAAAAAAAAAAAAAAAAAGGTTTGTACTAAAGATGCAGATATAAAGGTCAATACGGCCTCTCTCTGTTATCTAGGGTGTAAAACATACATGCTTAAACACTAAACCTAGATTTTTCACACTCTCTCTGGAGTGACTTTGCTGAAGGGAGGGAGTTTGCTGAAATTTGCCAGATTATGATTCCCTTTTCCAATTAGTTCCCCAACTGGCTGTATTTCATCAACAGCAACTGCCAGATTAAATGCATTACTTGACCATCTTCACCCAATACACTTTGATGTTCTGTTCTCAAGCTTCAAAATACCTTTTGGATGAAGATCAGACAGCACTAAACAGAATTACTAATTAATTAAGCAAAGTTAAATTTTAAACACTGTTTGTTGTGTTAGCCAAAAGCCTGAACAGAACAGTCTTTTTTTTTTCCCCTTCCTCATCGGAGATCAAAGCAGATCATTTCTCCCTCCCCTCCTCTATCTAAAAAAAAAAGAAAAAAACCAAACCAAACCAAAACAACCCAACACCAAACAAACCAAAACCAGCAGGGGTTGTGTGTGTGAAGGGAGACGGGGTGGGAGAAGAATCTCCATACGCTTTGGTCAGAATAGTTCAGGATGATACCTGTAGCAGCAAGATTTGCGTTTGATCAGTGGGCATATCAAAAGCCACATTAACAGAATGCAATCTGCTGTACCTATCCATATCATTTAACATGGGTAAATACTTCTTAAGTGAAAACTGTCACTGTCATATGGACCACTTACCACTTTGTAACAGCTTTATGTGTCCCTTGAGCTCTGAATGGGCCTGCAAAGTGACAGATGGGGACGCCAATTGATCATTTGTGACTTAAAGCAAAAGAAGAAAGACCTCTCTTCTCTAAAGATGGTCAGACAGTGGTTTTGGCTAGTAACTGATAACAATTTTATTTTGCATTTTAAAAACCCCTCAATGTAAGTTGCAGATATGCATGTTAAGATTTTCTATCTTAAATTTTCTTTAAGAAAAAATTTTAAGAAAAAGTCTCTTTGGATTTTTTCCCTCGAGATTCACAAGGGAAGAGAAAGAAGAAAAAAAAACCCAACCCAACCACTACATAACCCTTTATTCAAATGAAGCCTGAGCAGGTAATGTTATTAATAATGTAGGCTTTGATATCAGCTCGCCTCCCTCTAACTTAGATATTCAGTGGGAAAATTGTGTTTCTGCCAGCTTGCTATGATAACAGGGCCTCTAAAGGTATCTGAACTGTACTATTCATTCCATCAGAATTGCTTCCCATGAGGAAGAACATCACTCTGGGCCTCACAAAGCTAGCCTTTCAGAAAGGGCAATGTTGTGGACCTGTACTGCAACATTATTTTAGCTGTGGTGAATCAGCTGTACATCTCTCAACTCTCTCAAGGGTTAATGTTCAGTAGCAGGCTCAGTGTTCCCATCCTCAGAGCGCTACAACTTACTCTCAGAGGTGGGGGGAACAGAGACTGATCCACAACAACAACTGAAAAATAATATACTGACTAGTAGGCCAGCACACACGTGCTCATAGAAGCCTATGTCTCTTTACCTTTTGATATATTTACTCATGGATGAACAATGGCACTGAAGTGATTCATCACCTACAGCAAAACATGGAGAGAAATAAAACTCATCAAGGCTTGACCCGACCACCTTATTTGAAGTCTGAAGAGCACACAGAATCTCATCACAGGAAATGACAGAGCAAACACAGGTAACTGCTCACCATTATTAATAATTATAGTACAGCCTAAAGACCACAGTCAGAGGTGGAAGCCTACTGTGCTATGTACCACTCAAAATGCAGAAAAGGAGACAGTTTGGAGCATCCCTCCTTGCTGGAAGATCCAGTCCATCTCATTGCTCCAGAGACTCCGTGTGTTTCACAGCTGAAGAATGAGCTTCTCACTTTGAGCTACCCCCTTTGGTGGAAAACCCTGCAATATCCTCCCAGACAGCGTCACCGTGAATTCTCACTCAAAATGTAGTGTCTTGAAATGTGGGTATCAACCACTGTTTGCCAGTGGAGCCCAGGCAGCCAGCCCTGCAGGGGCTCAGGTGGCCTGGGACAGTGCAGGCGGGTGGGTGGGCGCCCAGGGCAGCTCCCAGAGGGTCCTGCACCAGGCACAGAGAGCAGTCTTCATCTCAACACCAATTTGCCAAGAACATCCTTCCACACCTGGATGGCTCCACTCTCGGTAAAGGCTCATTAGAGTAACCAGAAAAAAGCTCTGCAGATCCACACTTCAGCCTCATGCCTCCAGATCCTTAAGAGGGACTCTAAGCCCCGCCTAAATAAACCCTTTGTGCACGGAGCTCAGGGCTGCCTTGGCTCCCTCTCCGCCACCCCCATGCCAAGCCCTGCATGCAGCCCCAGCTGCAAGGCACAGCACAGCTCTGCGCTCCACCAAGGCCCTCTGAAAATTCCTCAGGTAGCAGCTCTTTGACTTTTGGATATTTTGTTTTATGCCTACTATTCCTTTCATCTCTTTTTGTTACCTTTGAAGTTTTAAAACCTTCTCGGTACAAAGTTGGGCACTTTGTATAACATATTTTATTGGTGAAAGGACCTGAATTGCTGGATCAGATCTATAAAGCAAGAAAAACCTGCTTACTGGTATTTTATTTTTTTTGGTAGGCTGGGGGTTGGGACTTTCCATCAAATAAGAGCAGCTGGACTCCAAGCTCTTTCAAGAGCAAAAATGTTGCTTCAGGTTCATTTCCACAACCCCATAGTGCTGCATTAGTTATTTGCTTTTACTCACAAACTCGTGGTTACAAAAAAAACCAAAACCAAAACCAAAACCAAACAAAAAAAAGCCCCAAAAAAACAACTCTTCCAAACAAGTGACATTTTATCTTTTTCTCCACAGGAGAATAGGGTTGACTGGTACTTGTGCTTTGAGGTTTGGATATAATTGAGATGAAACATCTGTTAAGAAAAAAAGGTGTGTGGGACTTTTTTCTGCTAAAAATATCATGGCTTTTTTTTTTTTTTTTCCACCAAACTTGAAACATGTGATGAAATTCAACTTTTAAAATATAACCCTGGAGCTACTTGAAACTATAAAAGTCTTCTCAGTATCTGAGGCAAGTCAGAATTTCCACTGTTCAAGCTGGGCTTTTATGAAGAGCAGACTTTAGAAAAAGCTGTAATCTGTCTAGGTAACAAAGGGCACTTGTTCTGCCTGGTGAGGTAAAACTTTGGGTTTCTGTAGCTACTGCAGCAGAAGTGGAGTTGAAGCACACAAAAGCACCCTGACTGATACACACTTTAAATTTGGAACAGTAACTGGCAAAAAGCAATATGCTTTCCACTGAAATTGCCTCTCCAAGTCACACACGAGCATGTACGTGCATTGTAAGGTTCAGCAGGATGA